>NW_027445022.1:0-148453 GCF_048569485.1 Anomaloglossus baeobatrachus
GTAGGGGGATGACAGGAGAAGGGAAGCGGGTGGTGAGAAAGGTACAGAGGGCAGGGTTTGGGGGCTGGGAAGGAAAGGGAAAAGATTAGGGTTTGGGGATGATGAAAGGGCTTTCTACGGGTAAGGATGGCAAAGGGTGGCAGTGACGGAAAGTCAGGCAACCTGTCCTGTCCGTCTTTTTGTATCGTGAATTGGAAAGACTGCAAGGGGGAGGGGAGTTGCTTGCGCCCTAAAGGAGGAGTTATTCAGATTCATTGCAGTGGGCGGCGGCTGCAAAACGCACCATTCTTCTTGTTTTGGCTCTGCAAAGCAGCCTTTTCAAGGGTTGGCTTGGGTGACAAAATGTCTTGTGTAGGCGTGGGTTTGTCTCCCTCTCGCTCTCTCTCCCTAAGATGTGTCCGGCATAGGCCAGGGTGCCACTCGAGGCCCAAACCAATTCTGGTTATCGCTTCTCGGCCTTTTGGCTAAGATCAAGTGTAGTATCTGTTCTTATCAGTTTAATATCTGATACGTCCCCTATCTGGGGACCATATATTAAATGGATTTTTAGAACAGGGAGATGGAAAAAGAGCTTGCTCTGTCCACTCCACGCATTGACCTGGTATTGCAGTACCTCCAGGAACGGTGCACCCCTTCTTAACCCAGTTTCCAAAAGCAGAACTCAATTCACCTGATTCATATTAGCCCGATTTAATGAATTGGAAGAAAGCATACGTCTTCATATGCACCTCAATTTGGCCCATTCACTTTTCACACTTCCTCCTTTTGTTTTTTATCTTTCACACTTTTGACTTTCTTTATTCATCCAAATAGCAAACTCATCACCACTCAACCTGACCAACTCGGCTATGTCCCCGTGCTGCAGTTCTCTGTCTTATCTAGATCATTTGCAATTGAATGGAATAGATCCCTTTTGGACAAAGTGGATTCACCTGCTGCTGCAGTGACCACAGGTGTGATAACATCTAGAATTGGCATCTGGTGCGATCTCTCCGCTTCCACTCCAAAGAAAGTTACCTGTTTATTCCTATCATGCATTGGTTTTTGGGGTTTTCTTTGAGTAATGATGATCTCTTTAGTAGTCTGTTGGCGCCCTCTCCTGGAGGAATAGTTTGCTTGCTCTTGGACATTCTAAAAGAGAGGTCATGATAGACATTGAGCTTCTGAGCTCAATTGGGGACAGTCATGGGTGATGAATGTTTGCAACCTACTGCGAAGCCTCATACCGCAATATAAGGAACGTCAAATACTAAGAAAGGGCGGCCTATGAAAGAATTACTACTTTCAATAAGTACACTTAAACGGCTAATTGGGAATAGAAAAACTGTAAAAAGCCCTCTGAGAAAGCCCCCCTCTAACCTTTGATAGTAAGCTTTTCTGTAGTCTGCCTGTTGATGTATTTTCCGTTTGAACTGTGCACAACATGAAGAGACGGAACACTGGCGGCTTGTCACAATGCCCCCCGATGACATCACAATAGCGCTGCTGCCTAGAAAACAAGCTGCGCAGAAGAAGTTGTTCTTTGGGTGGGAGGGTGGGCTAGTGGAAGGAGGGGGCAATCTCTTTTTTTCCCGGGTGGTAGGGGGATGACAGGAGAAGGGAAGCGGGTGGTGAGAAAGGTACAGAGGGCAGGGTTTGGGGGCTGGGAAGGAAAGGGAAAAGATTAGGGTTTGGGGATGATGAAAGGGCTTTCTACGGGTAAGGATGGCAAAGGGTGGCAGTGACGGAAAGTCAGGCAACCTGTCCTGTCCGTCTTTTTGTATCGTGAATTGGAAAGACTGCAAGGGGGAGGGGAGTTGCTTGCGCCCTAAAGGAGGAGTTATTCAGATTCATTGCAGTGGGCGGCGGCTGCAAAACGCACCATTCTTCTTGTTTTGGCTCTGCAAAGCAGCCTTTTCAAGGGTTGGCTTGGGTGACAAAATGTCTTGTGTAGGCGTGGGTTTGTCTCCCTCTCGCTCTCTCTCCCTAAGATGTGTCCGGCATAGGCCAGGGTGCCACTCGAGGCCCAAACCAATTCTGGTTATCGCTTCTCGGCCTTTTGGCTAAGATCAAGTGTAGTATCTGTTCTTATCAGTTTAATATCTGATACGTCCCCTATCTGGGGACCATATATTAAATGGATTTTTAGAACAGGGAGATGGAAAAAGAGCTTGCTCTGTCCACTCCACGCATTGACCTGGTATTGCAGTACCTCCAGGAACGGTGCACCCCTTCTTAACCCAGTTTCCAAAAGCAGAACTCAATTCACCTGATTCATATTAGCCCGATTTAATGAATTGGAAGAAAGCATACGTCTTCATATGCACCTCAATTTGGCCCATTCACTTTTCACACTTCCTCCTTTTGTTTTTTATCTTTCACACTTTTGACTTTCTTTATTCATCCAAATAGCAAACTCATCACCACTCAACCTGACCAACTCGGCTATGTCCCCGTGCTGCAGTTCTCTGTCTTATCTAGATCATTTGCAATTGAATGGAATAGATCCCTTTTGGACAAAGTGGATTCACCTGCTGCTGCAGTGACCACAGGTGTGATAACATCTAGAATTGGCATCTGGTGCGATCTCTCCGCTTCCACTCCAAAGAAAGTTACCTGTTTATTCCTATCATGCATTGGTTTTTGGGGTTTTCTTTGAGTAATGATGATCTCTTTAGTAGTCTGTTGGCGCCCTCTCCTGGAGGAATAGTTTGCTTGCTCTTGGACATTCTAAAAGAGAGGTCATGATAGACATTGAGCTTCTGAGCTCAATTGGGGACAGTCATGGGTGATGAATGTTTGCAACCTACTGCGAAGCCTCATACCGCAATATAAGGAACGTCAAATACTAAGAAAGGGCGGCCTATGAAAGAATTACTACTTTCAATAAGTACACTTAAACGGCTAATTGGGAATAGAAAAACTGTAAAAAGCCCTCTGAGAAAGCCCCCCTCTAACCTTTGATAGTAAGCTTTTCTGTAGTCTGCCTGTTGATGTATTTTCCGTTTGAACTGTGCACAACATGAAGAGACGGAACACTGGCGGCTTGTCACAATGCCCCCCGATGACATCACAATAGCGCTGCTGCCTAGAAAACAAGCTGCGCAGAAGAAGTTGTTCTTTGGGTGGGAGGGTGGGCTAGTGGAAGGAGGGGGCAATCTCTTTTTTTCCCGGGTGGTAGGGGGATGACAGGAGAAGGGAAGCGGGTGGTGAGAAAGGTACAGAGGGCAGGGTTTGGGGGCTGGGAAGGAAAGGGAAAAGATTAGGGTTTGGGGATGATGAAAGGGCTTTCTACGGGTAAGGATGGCAAAGGGTGGCAGTGACGGAAAGTCAGGCAACCTGTCCTGTCCGTCTTTTTGTATCGTGAATTGGAAAGACTGCAAGGGGGAGGGGAGTTGCTTGCGCCCTAAAGGAGGAGTTATTCAGATTCATTGCAGTGGGCGGCGGCTGCAAAACGCACCATTCTTCTTGTTTTGGCTCTGCAAAGCAGCCTTTTCAAGGGTTGGCTTGGGTGACAAAATGTCTTGTGTAGGCGTGGGTTTGTCTCCCTCTCGCTCTCTCTCCCTAAGATGTGTCCGGCATAGGCCAGGGTGCCACTCGAGGCCCAAACCAATTCTGGTTATCGCTTCTCGGCCTTTTGGCTAAGATCAAGTGTAGTATCTGTTCTTATCAGTTTAATATCTGATACGTCCCCTATCTGGGGACCATATATTAAATGGATTTTTAGAACAGGGAGATGGAAAAAGAGCTTGCTCTGTCCACTCCACGCATTGACCTGGTATTGCAGTACCTCCAGGAACGGTGCACCCCTTCTTAACCCAGTTTCCAAAAGCAGAACTCAATTCACCTGATTCATATTAGCCCGATTTAATGAATTGGAAGAAAGCATACGTCTTCATATGCACCTCAATTTGGCCCATTCACTTTTCACACTTCCTCCTTTTGTTTTTTATCTTTCACACTTTTGACTTTCTTTATTCATCCAAATAGCAAACTCATCACCACTCAACCTGACCAACTCGGCTATGTCCCCGTGCTGCAGTTCTCTGTCTTATCTAGATCATTTGCAATTGAATGGAATAGATCCCTTTTGGACAAAGTGGATTCACCTGCTGCTGCAGTGACCACAGGTGTGATAACATCTAGAATTGGCATCTGGTGCGATCTCTCCGCTTCCACTCCAAAGAAAGTTACCTGTTTATTCCTATCATGCATTGGTTTTTGGGGTTTTCTTTGAGTAATGATGATCTCTTTAGTAGTCTGTTGGCGCCCTCTCCTGGAGGAATAGTTTGCTTGCTCTTGGACATTCTAAAAGAGAGGTCATGATAGACATTGAGCTTCTGAGCTCAATTGGGGACAGTCATGGGTGATGAATGTTTGCAACCTACTGCGAAGCCTCATACCGCAATATAAGGAACGTCAAATACTAAGAAAGGGCGGCCTATGAAAGAATTACTACTTTCAATAAGTACACTTAAACGGCTAATTGGGAATAGAAAAACTGTAAAAAGCCCTCTGAGAAAGCCCCCCTCTAACCTTTGATAGTAAGCTTTTCTGTAGTCTGCCTGTTGATGTATTTTCCGTTTGAACTGTGCACAACATGAAGAGACGGAACACTGGCGGCTTGTCACAATGCCCCCCGATGACATCACAATAGCGCTGCTGCCTAGAAAACAAGCTGCGCAGAAGAAGTTGTTCTTTGGGTGGGAGGGTGGGCTAGTGGAAGGAGGGGGCAATCTCTTTTTTTCCCGGGTGGTAGGGGGATGACAGGAGAAGGGAAGCGGGTGGTGAGAAAGGTACAGAGGGCAGGGTTTGGGGGCTGGGAAGGAAAGGGAAAAGATTAGGGTTTGGGGATGATGAAAGGGCTTTCTACGGGTAAGGATGGCAAAGGGTGGCAGTGACGGAAAGTCAGGCAACCTGTCCTGTCCGTCTTTTTGTATCGTGAATTGGAAAGACTGCAAGGGGGAGGGGAGTTGCTTGCGCCCTAAAGGAGGAGTTATTCAGATTCATTGCAGTGGGCGGCGGCTGCAAAACGCACCATTCTTCTTGTTTTGGCTCTGCAAAGCAGCCTTTTCAAGGGTTGGCTTGGGTGACAAAATGTCTTGTGTAGGCGTGGGTTTGTCTCCCTCTCGCTCTCTCTCCCTAAGATGTGTCCGGCATAGGCCAGGGTGCCACTCGAGGCCCAAACCAATTCTGGTTATCGCTTCTCGGCCTTTTGGCTAAGATCAAGTGTAGTATCTGTTCTTATCAGTTTAATATCTGATACGTCCCCTATCTGGGGACCATATATTAAATGGATTTTTAGAACAGGGAGATGGAAAAAGAGCTTGCTCTGTCCACTCCACGCATTGACCTGGTATTGCAGTACCTCCAGGAACGGTGCACCCCTTCTTAACCCAGTTTCCAAAAGCAGAACTCAATTCACCTGATTCATATTAGCCCGATTTAATGAATTGGAAGAAAGCATACGTCTTCATATGCACCTCAATTTGGCCCATTCACTTTTCACACTTCCTCCTTTTGTTTTTTATCTTTCACACTTTTGACTTTCTTTATTCATCCAAATAGCAAACTCATCACCACTCAACCTGACCAACTCGGCTATGTCCCCGTGCTGCAGTTCTCTGTCTTATCTAGATCATTTGCAATTGAATGGAATAGATCCCTTTTGGACAAAGTGGATTCACCTGCTGCTGCAGTGACCACAGGTGTGATAACATCTAGAATTGGCATCTGGTGCGATCTCTCCGCTTCCACTCCAAAGAAAGTTACCTGTTTATTCCTATCATGCATTGGTTTTTGGGGTTTTCTTTGAGTAATGATGATCTCTTTAGTAGTCTGTTGGCGCCCTCTCCTGGAGGAATAGTTTGCTTGCTCTTGGACATTCTAAAAGAGAGGTCATGATAGACATTGAGCTTCTGAGCTCAATTGGGGACAGTCATGGGTGATGAATGTTTGCAACCTACTGCGAAGCCTCATACCGCAATATAAGGAACGTCAAATACTAAGAAAGGGCGGCCTATGAAAGAATTACTACTTTCAATAAGTACACTTAAACGGCTAATTGGGAATAGAAAAACTGTAAAAAGCCCTCTGAGAAAGCCCCCCTCTAACCTTTGATAGTAAGCTTTTCTGTAGTCTGCCTGTTGATGTATTTTCCGTTTGAACTGTGCACAACATGAAGAGACGGAACACTGGCGGCTTGTCACAATGCCCCCCGATGACATCACAATAGCGCTGCTGCCTAGAAAACAAGCTGCGCAGAAGAAGTTGTTCTTTGGGTGGGAGGGTGGGCTAGTGGAAGGAGGGGGCAATCTCTTTTTTTCCCGGGTGGTAGGGGGATGACAGGAGAAGGGAAGCGGGTGGTGAGAAAGGTACAGAGGGCAGGGTTTGGGGGCTGGGAAGGAAAGGGAAAAGATTAGGGTTTGGGGATGATGAAAGGGCTTTCTACGGGTAAGGATGGCAAAGGGTGGCAGTGACGGAAAGTCAGGCAACCTGTCCTGTCCGTCTTTTTGTATCGTGAATTGGAAAGACTGCAAGGGGGAGGGGAGTTGCTTGCGCCCTAAAGGAGGAGTTATTCAGATTCATTGCAGTGGGCGGCGGCTGCAAAACGCACCATTCTTCTTGTTTTGGCTCTGCAAAGCAGCCTTTTCAAGGGTTGGCTTGGGTGACAAAATGTCTTGTGTAGGCGTGGGTTTGTCTCCCTCTCGCTCTCTCTCCCTAAGATGTGTCCGGCATAGGCCAGGGTGCCACTCGAGGCCCAAACCAATTCTGGTTATCGCTTCTCGGCCTTTTGGCTAAGATCAAGTGTAGTATCTGTTCTTATCAGTTTAATATCTGATACGTCCCCTATCTGGGGACCATATATTAAATGGATTTTTAGAACAGGGAGATGGAAAAAGAGCTTGCTCTGTCCACTCCACGCATTGACCTGGTATTGCAGTACCTCCAGGAACGGTGCACCCCTTCTTAACCCAGTTTCCAAAAGCAGAACTCAATTCACCTGATTCATATTAGCCCGATTTAATGAATTGGAAGAAAGCATACGTCTTCATATGCACCTCAATTTGGCCCATTCACTTTTCACACTTCCTCCTTTTGTTTTTTATCTTTCACACTTTTGACTTTCTTTATTCATCCAAATAGCAAACTCATCACCACTCAACCTGACCAACTCGGCTATGTCCCCGTGCTGCAGTTCTCTGTCTTATCTAGATCATTTGCAATTGAATGGAATAGATCCCTTTTGGACAAAGTGGATTCACCTGCTGCTGCAGTGACCACAGGTGTGATAACATCTAGAATTGGCATCTGGTGCGATCTCTCCGCTTCCACTCCAAAGAAAGTTACCTGTTTATTCCTATCATGCATTGGTTTTTGGGGTTTTCTTTGAGTAATGATGATCTCTTTAGTAGTCTGTTGGCGCCCTCTCCTGGAGGAATAGTTTGCTTGCTCTTGGACATTCTAAAAGAGAGGTCATGATAGACATTGAGCTTCTGAGCTCAATTGGGGACAGTCATGGGTGATGAATGTTTGCAACCTACTGCGAAGCCTCATACCGCAATATAAGGAACGTCAAATACTAAGAAAGGGCGGCCTATGAAAGAATTACTACTTTCAATAAGTACACTTAAACGGCTAATTGGGAATAGAAAAACTGTAAAAAGCCCTCTGAGAAAGCCCCCCTCTAACCTTTGATAGTAAGCTTTTCTGTAGTCTGCCTGTTGATGTATTTTCCGTTTGAACTGTGCACAACATGAAGAGACGGAACACTGGCGGCTTGTCACAATGCCCCCCGATGACATCACAATAGCGCTGCTGCCTAGAAAACAAGCTGCGCAGAAGAAGTTGTTCTTTGGGTGGGAGGGTGGGCTAGTGGAAGGAGGGGGCAATCTCTTTTTTTCCCGGGTGGTAGGGGGATGACAGGAGAAGGGAAGCGGGTGGTGAGAAAGGTACAGAGGGCAGGGTTTGGGGGCTGGGAAGGAAAGGGAAAAGATTAGGGTTTGGGGATGATGAAAGGGCTTTCTACGGGTAAGGATGGCAAAGGGTGGCAGTGACGGAAAGTCAGGCAACCTGTCCTGTCCGTCTTTTTGTATCGTGAATTGGAAAGACTGCAAGGGGGAGGGGAGTTGCTTGCGCCCTAAAGGAGGAGTTATTCAGATTCATTGCAGTGGGCGGCGGCTGCAAAACGCACCATTCTTCTTGTTTTGGCTCTGCAAAGCAGCCTTTTCAAGGGTTGGCTTGGGTGACAAAATGTCTTGTGTAGGCGTGGGTTTGTCTCCCTCTCGCTCTCTCTCCCTAAGATGTGTCCGGCATAGGCCAGGGTGCCACTCGAGGCCCAAACCAATTCTGGTTATCGCTTCTCGGCCTTTTGGCTAAGATCAAGTGTAGTATCTGTTCTTATCAGTTTAATATCTGATACGTCCCCTATCTGGGGACCATATATTAAATGGATTTTTAGAACAGGGAGATGGAAAAAGAGCTTGCTCTGTCCACTCCACGCATTGACCTGGTATTGCAGTACCTCCAGGAACGGTGCACCCCTTCTTAACCCAGTTTCCAAAAGCAGAACTCAATTCACCTGATTCATATTAGCCCGATTTAATGAATTGGAAGAAAGCATACGTCTTCATATGCACCTCAATTTGGCCCATTCACTTTTCACACTTCCTCCTTTTGTTTTTTATCTTTCACACTTTTGACTTTCTTTATTCATCCAAATAGCAAACTCATCACCACTCAACCTGACCAACTCGGCTATGTCCCCGTGCTGCAGTTCTCTGTCTTATCTAGATCATTTGCAATTGAATGGAATAGATCCCTTTTGGACAAAGTGGATTCACCTGCTGCTGCAGTGACCACAGGTGTGATAACATCTAGAATTGGCATCTGGTGCGATCTCTCCGCTTCCACTCCAAAGAAAGTTACCTGTTTATTCCTATCATGCATTGGTTTTTGGGGTTTTCTTTGAGTAATGATGATCTCTTTAGTAGTCTGTTGGCGCCCTCTCCTGGAGGAATAGTTTGCTTGCTCTTGGACATTCTAAAAGAGAGGTCATGATAGACATTGAGCTTCTGAGCTCAATTGGGGACAGTCATGGGTGATGAATGTTTGCAACCTACTGCGAAGCCTCATACCGCAATATAAGGAACGTCAAATACTAAGAAAGGGCGGCCTATGAAAGAATTACTACTTTCAATAAGTACACTTAAACGGCTAATTGGGAATAGAAAAACTGTAAAAAGCCCTCTGAGAAAGCCCCCCTCTAACCTTTGATAGTAAGCTTTTCTGTAGTCTGCCTGTTGATGTATTTTCCGTTTGAACTGTGCACAACATGAAGAGACGGAACACTGGCGGCTTGTCACAATGCCCCCCGATGACATCACAATAGCGCTGCTGCCTAGAAAACAAGCTGCGCAGAAGAAGTTGTTCTTTGGGTGGGAGGGTGGGCTAGTGGAAGGAGGGGGCAATCTCTTTTTTTCCCGGGTGGTAGGGGGATGACAGGAGAAGGGAAGCGGGTGGTGAGAAAGGTACAGAGGGCAGGGTTTGGGGGCTGGGAAGGAAAGGGAAAAGATTAGGGTTTGGGGATGATGAAAGGGCTTTCTACGGGTAAGGATGGCAAAGGGTGGCAGTGACGGAAAGTCAGGCAACCTGTCCTGTCCGTCTTTTTGTATCGTGAATTGGAAAGACTGCAAGGGGGAGGGGAGTTGCTTGCGCCCTAAAGGAGGAGTTATTCAGATTCATTGCAGTGGGCGGCGGCTGCAAAACGCACCATTCTTCTTGTTTTGGCTCTGCAAAGCAGCCTTTTCAAGGGTTGGCTTGGGTGACAAAATGTCTTGTGTAGGCGTGGGTTTGTCTCCCTCTCGCTCTCTCTCCCTAAGATGTGTCCGGCATAGGCCAGGGTGCCACTCGAGGCCCAAACCAATTCTGGTTATCGCTTCTCGGCCTTTTGGCTAAGATCAAGTGTAGTATCTGTTCTTATCAGTTTAATATCTGATACGTCCCCTATCTGGGGACCATATATTAAATGGATTTTTAGAACAGGGAGATGGAAAAAGAGCTTGCTCTGTCCACTCCACGCATTGACCTGGTATTGCAGTACCTCCAGGAACGGTGCACCCCTTCTTAACCCAGTTTCCAAAAGCAGAACTCAATTCACCTGATTCATATTAGCCCGATTTAATGAATTGGAAGAAAGCATACGTCTTCATATGCACCTCAATTTGGCCCATTCACTTTTCACACTTCCTCCTTTTGTTTTTTATCTTTCACACTTTTGACTTTCTTTATTCATCCAAATAGCAAACTCATCACCACTCAACCTGACCAACTCGGCTATGTCCCCGTGCTGCAGTTCTCTGTCTTATCTAGATCATTTGCAATTGAATGGAATAGATCCCTTTTGGACAAAGTGGATTCACCTGCTGCTGCAGTGACCACAGGTGTGATAACATCTAGAATTGGCATCTGGTGCGATCTCTCCGCTTCCACTCCAAAGAAAGTTACCTGTTTATTCCTATCATGCATTGGTTTTTGGGGTTTTCTTTGAGTAATGATGATCTCTTTAGTAGTCTGTTGGCGCCCTCTCCTGGAGGAATAGTTTGCTTGCTCTTGGACATTCTAAAAGAGAGGTCATGATAGACATTGAGCTTCTGAGCTCAATTGGGGACAGTCATGGGTGATGAATGTTTGCAACCTACTGCGAAGCCTCATACCGCAATATAAGGAACGTCAAATACTAAGAAAGGGCGGCCTATGAAAGAATTACTACTTTCAATAAGTACACTTAAACGGCTAATTGGGAATAGAAAAACTGTAAAAAGCCCTCTGAGAAAGCCCCCCTCTAACCTTTGATAGTAAGCTTTTCTGTAGTCTGCCTGTTGATGTATTTTCCGTTTGAACTGTGCACAACATGAAGAGACGGAACACTGGCGGCTTGTCACAATGCCCCCCGATGACATCACAATAGCGCTGCTGCCTAGAAAACAAGCTGCGCAGAAGAAGTTGTTCTTTGGGTGGGAGGGTGGGCTAGTGGAAGGAGGGGGCAATCTCTTTTTTTCCCGGGTGGTAGGGGGATGACAGGAGAAGGGAAGCGGGTGGTGAGAAAGGTACAGAGGGCAGGGTTTGGGGGCTGGGAAGGAAAGGGAAAAGATTAGGGTTTGGGGATGATGAAAGGGCTTTCTACGGGTAAGGATGGCAAAGGGTGGCAGTGACGGAAAGTCAGGCAACCTGTCCTGTCCGTCTTTTTGTATCGTGAATTGGAAAGACTGCAAGGGGGAGGGGAGTTGCTTGCGCCCTAAAGGAGGAGTTATTCAGATTCATTGCAGTGGGCGGCGGCTGCAAAACGCACCATTCTTCTTGTTTTGGCTCTGCAAAGCAGCCTTTTCAAGGGTTGGCTTGGGTGACAAAATGTCTTGTGTAGGCGTGGGTTTGTCTCCCTCTCGCTCTCTCTCCCTAAGATGTGTCCGGCATAGGCCAGGGTGCCACTCGAGGCCCAAACCAATTCTGGTTATCGCTTCTCGGCCTTTTGGCTAAGATCAAGTGTAGTATCTGTTCTTATCAGTTTAATATCTGATACGTCCCCTATCTGGGGACCATATATTAAATGGATTTTTAGAACAGGGAGATGGAAAAAGAGCTTGCTCTGTCCACTCCACGCATTGACCTGGTATTGCAGTACCTCCAGGAACGGTGCACCCCTTCTTAACCCAGTTTCCAAAAGCAGAACTCAATTCACCTGATTCATATTAGCCCGATTTAATGAATTGGAAGAAAGCATACGTCTTCATATGCACCTCAATTTGGCCCATTCACTTTTCACACTTCCTCCTTTTGTTTTTTATCTTTCACACTTTTGACTTTCTTTATTCATCCAAATAGCAAACTCATCACCACTCAACCTGACCAACTCGGCTATGTCCCCGTGCTGCAGTTCTCTGTCTTATCTAGATCATTTGCAATTGAATGGAATAGATCCCTTTTGGACAAAGTGGATTCACCTGCTGCTGCAGTGACCACAGGTGTGATAACATCTAGAATTGGCATCTGGTGCGATCTCTCCGCTTCCACTCCAAAGAAAGTTACCTGTTTATTCCTATCATGCATTGGTTTTTGGGGTTTTCTTTGAGTAATGATGATCTCTTTAGTAGTCTGTTGGCGCCCTCTCCTGGAGGAATAGTTTGCTTGCTCTTGGACATTCTAAAAGAGAGGTCATGATAGACATTGAGCTTCTGAGCTCAATTGGGGACAGTCATGGGTGATGAATGTTTGCAACCTACTGCGAAGCCTCATACCGCAATATAAGGAACGTCAAATACTAAGAAAGGGCGGCCTATGAAAGAATTACTACTTTCAATAAGTACACTTAAACGGCTAATTGGGAATAGAAAAACTGTAAAAAGCCCTCTGAGAAAGCCCCCCTCTAACCTTTGATAGTAAGCTTTTCTGTAGTCTGCCTGTTGATGTATTTTCCGTTTGAACTGTGCACAACATGAAGAGACGGAACACTGGCGGCTTGTCACAATGCCCCCCGATGACATCACAATAGCGCTGCTGCCTAGAAAACAAGCTGCGCAGAAGAAGTTGTTCTTTGGGTGGGAGGGTGGGCTAGTGGAAGGAGGGGGCAATCTCTTTTTTTCCCGGGTGGTAGGGGGATGACAGGAGAAGGGAAGCGGGTGGTGAGAAAGGTACAGAGGGCAGGGTTTGGGGGCTGGGAAGGAAAGGGAAAAGATTAGGGTTTGGGGATGATGAAAGGGCTTTCTACGGGTAAGGATGGCAAAGGGTGGCAGTGACGGAAAGTCAGGCAACCTGTCCTGTCCGTCTTTTTGTATCGTGAATTGGAAAGACTGCAAGGGGGAGGGGAGTTGCTTGCGCCCTAAAGGAGGAGTTATTCAGATTCATTGCAGTGGGCGGCGGCTGCAAAACGCACCATTCTTCTTGTTTTGGCTCTGCAAAGCAGCCTTTTCAAGGGTTGGCTTGGGTGACAAAATGTCTTGTGTAGGCGTGGGTTTGTCTCCCTCTCGCTCTCTCTCCCTAAGATGTGTCCGGCATAGGCCAGGGTGCCACTCGAGGCCCAAACCAATTCTGGTTATCGCTTCTCGGCCTTTTGGCTAAGATCAAGTGTAGTATCTGGTCCGGGTCAGCTTCGGCTGAGAAACCAACACCCGGTTGGAGGTCTGGGTCAGCTTCGGCTGAGAAACCAACACCCGGTTGGAGGTCCGGTTAGCCTTGGGCTGAGAAACCAACACCGGTTGACGGTCCGGGCAGTTTCGGCTGCGAAACCATCAACTAGTAGCTCTCTACTCCACTTGGGTAAGATGCCTGGGTGGACGCTGGGAGCAACGACAAGGCTCAACCAGGCTTCGGCTTGGGGGAGCACCGAAGATCCCTGACCCTTGCTGTGGCCTTCTGGCTCGGAGGGACGGGGTTGATTTTTGGGGACCCTCTCCTCACGGTGGGGTCCACACGAATCCTAGCCTTTGCACTGTTTTTGGTGTGACTTCGGTCATACATTTTTTGTGGTGCTTTGGAAAGCTTCATTAAATCAAAATCTGTTCTTATCAGTTTAATATCTGATACGTCCCCTATCTGGGGACCATATATTAAATGGATTTTTAGAACAGGGAGATGGAAAAAGAGCTTGCTCTGTCCACTCCACGCATTGACCTGGTATTGCAGTACCTCCAGGAACGGTGCACCCCTTCTTAACCCAGTTTCCAAAAGCAGAACTCAATTCACCTGATTCATATTAGCCCGATTTAATGAATTGGAAGAAAGCATACGTCTTCATATGCACCTCAATTTGGCCCATTCACTTTTCACACTTCCTCCTTTTGTTTTTTATCTTTCACACTTTTGACTTTCTTTATTCATCCAAATAGCAAACTCATCACCACTCAACCTGACCAACTCGGCTATGTCCCCGTGCTGCAGTTCTCTGTCTTATCTAGATCATTTGCAATTGAATGGAATAGATCCCTTTTGGACAAAGTGGATTCACCTGCTGCTGCAGTGACCACAGGTGTGATAACATCTAGAATTGGCATCTGGTGCGATCTCTCCGCTTCCACTCCAAAGAAAGTTACCTGTTTATTCCTATCATGCATTGGTTTTTGGGGTTTTCTTTGAGTAATGATGATCTCTTTAGTAGTCTGTTGGCGCCCTCTCCTGGAGGAATAGTTTGCTTGCTCTTGGACATTCTAAAAGAGAGGTCATGATAGACATTGAGCTTCTGAGCTCAATTGGGGACAGTCATGGGTGATGAATGTTTGCAACCTACTGCGAAGCCTCATACCGCAATATAAGGAACGTCAAATACTAAGAAAGGGCGGCCTATGAAAGAATTACTACTTTCAATAAGTACACTTAAACGGCTAATTGGGAATAGAAAAACTGTAAAAAGCCCTCTGAGAAAGCCCCCCTCTAACCTTTGATAGTAAGCTTTTCTGTAGTCTGCCTGTTGATGTATTTTCCGTTTGAACTGTGCACAACATGAAGAGACGGAACACTGGCGGCTTGTCACAATGCCCCCCGATGACATCACAATAGCGCTGCTGCCTAGAAAACAAGCTGCGCAGAAGAAGTTGTTCTTTGGGTGGGAGGGTGGGCTAGTGGAAGGAGGGGGCAATCTCTTTTTTTCCCGGGTGGTAGGGGGATGACAGGAGAAGGGAAGCGGGTGGTGAGAAAGGTACAGAGGGCAGGGTTTGGGGGCTGGGAAGGAAAGGGAAAAGATTAGGGTTTGGGGATGATGAAAGGGCTTTCTACGGGTAAGGATGGCAAAGGGTGGCAGTGACGGAAAGTCAGGCAACCTGTCCTGTCCGTCTTTTTGTATCGTGAATTGGAAAGACTGCAAGGGGGAGGGGAGTTGCTTGCGCCCTAAAGGAGGAGTTATTCAGATTCATTGCAGTGGGCGGCGGCTGCAAAACGCACCATTCTTCTTGTTTTGGCTCTGCAAAGCAGCCTTTTCAAGGGTTGGCTTGGGTGACAAAATGTCTTGTGTAGGCGTGGGTTTGTCTCCCTCTCGCTCTCTCTCCCTAAGATGTGTCCGGCATAGGCCAGGGTGCCACTCGAGGCCCAAACCAATTCTGGTTATCGCTTCTCGGCCTTTTGGCTAAGATCAAGTGTAGTATCTGTTCTTATCAGTTTAATATCTGATACGTCCCCTATCTGGGGACCATATATTAAATGGATTTTTAGAACAGGGAGATGGAAAAAGAGCTTGCTCTGTCCACTCCACGCATTGACCTGGTATTGCAGTACCTCCAGGAACGGTGCACCCCTTCTTAACTCAGTTTCCAAAAGCAGAACTCAATTCACCTGATTCATATTAGCCCGATTTAATGAATTGGAAGAAAGCATACGTCTTCATATGCACCTCAATTTGGCCCATTCACTTTTCACACTTCCTCCTTTTGTTTTTTATCTTTCACACTTTTGACTTTCTTTATTCATCCAAATAGCAAACTCATCACCACTCAACCTGACCAACTCGGCTATGTCCCCGTGCTGCAGTTCTCTGTCTTATCTAGATCATTTGCAATTGAATGGAATAGATCCCTTTTGGACAAAGTGGATTCACCTGCTGCTGCAGTGACCACAGGTGTGATAACATCTAGAATTGGCATCTGGTGCGATCTCTCCGCTTCCACTCCAAAGAAAGTTACCTGTTTATTCCTATCATGCATTGGTTTTTGGGGTTTTCTTTGAGTAATGATGATCTCTTTAGTAGTCTGTTGGCGCCCTCTCCTGGAGGAATAGTTTGCTTGCTCTTGGACATTCTAAAAGAGAGGTCATGATAGACATTGAGCTTCTGAGCTCAATTGGGGACAGTCATGGGTGATGAATGTTTGCAACCTACTGCGAAGCCTCATACCGCAATATAAGGAACGTCAAATACTAAGAAAGGGCGGCCTATGAAAGAATTACTACTTTCAATAAGTACACTTAAACGGCTAATTGGGAATAGAAAAACTGTAAAAAGCCCTCTGAGAAAGCCCCCCTCTAACCTTTGATAGTAAGCTTTTCTGTAGTCTGCCTGTTGATGTATTTTCCGTTTGAACTGTGCACAACATGAAGAGACGGAACACTGGCGGCTTGTCACAATGCCCCCCGATGACATCACAATAGCGCTGCTGCCTAGAAAACAAGCTGCGCAGAAGAAGTTGTTCTTTGGGTGGGAGGGTGGGCTAGTGGAAGGAGGGGGCAATCTCTTTTTTTCCCGGGTGGTAGGGGGATGACAGGAGAAGGGAAGCGGGTGGTGAGAAAGGTACAGAGGGCAGGGTTTGGGGGCTGGGAAGGAAAGGGAAAAGATTAGGGTTTGGGGATGATGAAAGGGCTTTCTACGGGTAAGGATGGCAAAGGGTGGCAGTGACGGAAAGTCAGGCAACCTGTCCTGTCCGTCTTTTTGTATCGTGAATTGGAAAGACTGCAAGGGGGAGGGGAGTTGCTTGCGCCCTAAAGGAGGAGTTATTCAGATTCATTGCAGTGGGCGGCGGCTGCAAAACGCACCATTCTTCTTGTTTTGGCTCTGCAAAGCAGCCTTTTCAAGGGTTGGCTTGGGTGACAAAATGTCTTGTGTAGGCGTGGGTTTGTCTCCCTCTCGCTCTCTCTCCCTAAGATGTGTCCGGCATAGGCCAGGGTGCCACTCGAGGCCCAAACCAATTCTGGTTATCGCTTCTCGGCCTTTTGGCTAAGATCAAGTGTAGTATCTGTGAGGCTCGGCAGATGCAATGCACACTGGAAGGTTGCGCTTGCTAGTACTCTTAATGTATAGTATATTCATCTAGAGGAAAACATGGCCCTACCAGGATCGAGGCTATTAGACTGAGTAAGTGTGGGGGCTATGGTGCAATGTGCCCCAGGACTGACGACCCTGGAGTGAGTCTGAGCTTGCTGGCTTGGGACCCCGGCGAGCCTTGGGCTCTGTAGCACACCGTACCTTGCCCTTTCATACTTTCTGAGCATATTGCTCTATCCCGGCCTTCTGGCTAGGAAGGAAAATTTTTATAATCATGGTCGGAGGTCCGTTCAGCTTTGGGCTGAGAAACCAACACCCGGTTGGAGGTCCGGGTCAGCTTCGGCTGAGAAACCAACACCCGGTTGGAGGTCTGGGTCAGCTTCGGCTGAGAAACCAACACCCGGTTGGAGGTCCGGGTCAGCTTCGGCTGAGAAACCAACACCCGGTTGGAGGTCCGGTTAGCCTTGGGCTGAGAAACCAACACCGGTTGACGGTCCGGGCAGTTTCGGCTGCGAAACCAACAACTAGTAGCTCTCTACTCCACTTGGGTAAGATGCCTGGGTGGACGCTGGGAGCAACGACAAGGCTCAACCAGGCTTCGGCTTGGGGGAGCACCGAAGATCCCTGACCCTTGCTGTGGCCTTCTGGCTCGGAGGGACGGGGTTGATTTTTGGGGACCCTCTCCTCACGGAGGGGTCCACACGAATCCTAGCCTTTGCACTGTTTTTGGTGTGACTTCGGTCATGCATTTTTTGTGGTGCTTTGGAAAGCTTCATTAAATCAAAAATCTGTTCTTATCAGTTTAATATCTGATACGTCCCCTATCTGGGGACCATATATTAAATGGATTTTTAGAACAGGGAGATGGAAAAAGAGCTTGCTCTGTCCACTCCACGCATTGACCTGGTATTGCAGTACCTCCAGGAACGGTGCACCCCTTCTTAACCCAGTTTCCAAAAGCAGAACTCAATTCACCTGATTCATATTAGCCCGATTTAATGAATTGGAAGAAAGCATACGTCTTCATATGCACCTCAATTTGGCCCATTCACTTTTCACACTTCCTCCTTTTGTTTTTTATCTTTCACACTTTTGACTTTCTTTATTCATCCAAATAGCAAACTCATCACCACTCAACCTGACCAACTCGGCTATGTCCCCGTGCTGCAGTTCTCTGTCTTATCTAGATCATTTGCAATTGAATGGAATAGATCCCTTTTGGACAAAGTGGATTCACCTGCTGCTGCAGTGACCACAGGTGTGATAACATCTAGAATTGGCATCTGGTGCGATCTCTCCGCTTCCACTCCAAAGAAAGTTACCTGTTTATTCCTATCATGCATTGGTTTTTGGGGTTTTCTTTGAGTAATGATGATCTCTTTAGTAGTCTGTTGGCGCCCTCTCCTGGAGGAATAGTTTGCTTGCTCTTGGACATTCTAAAAGAGAGGTCATGATAGACATTGAGCTTCTGAGCTCAATTGGGGACAGTCATGGGTGATGAATGTTTGCAACCTACTGCGAAGCCTCATACCGCAATATAAGGAACGTCAAATACTAAGAAAGGGCGGCCTATGAAAGAATTACTACTTTCAATAAGTACACTTAAACGGCTAATTGGGAATAGAAAAACTGTAAAAAGCCCTCTGAGAAAGCCCCCCTCTAACCTTTGATAGTAAGCTTTTCTGTAGTCTGCCTGTTGATGTATTTTCCGTTTGAACTGTGCACAACATGAAGAGACGGAACACTGGCGGCTTGTCACAATGCCCCCCGATGACATCACAATAGCGCTGCTGCCTAGAAAACAAGCTGCGCAGAAGAAGTTGTTCTTTGGGTGGGAGGGTGGGCTAGTGGAAGGAGGGGGCAATCTCTTTTTTTCCCGGGTGGTAGGGGGATGACAGGAGAAGGGAAGCGGGTGGTGAGAAAGGTACAGAGGGCAGGGTTTGGGGGCTGGGAAGGAAAGGGAAAAGATTAGGGTTTGGGGATGATGAAAGGGCTTTCTACGGGTAAGGATGGCAAAGGGTGGCAGTGACGGAAAGTCAGGCAACCTGTCCTGTCCGTCTTTTTGTATCGTGAATTGGAAAGACTGCAAGGGGGAGGGGAGTTGCTTGCGCCCTAAAGGAGGAGTTATTCAGATTCATTGCAGTGGGCGGCGGCTGCAAAACGCACCATTCTTCTTGTTTTGGCTCTGCAAAGCAGCCTTTTCAAGGGTTGGCTTGGGTGACAAAATGTCTTGTGTAGGCGTGGGTTTGTCTCCCTCTCGCTCTCTCTCCCTAAGATGTGTCCGGCATAGGCCAGGGTGCCACTCGAGGCCCAAACCAATTCTGGTTATCGCTTCTCGGCCTTTTGGCTAAGATCAAGTGTAGTATCTGTTCTTATCAGTTTAATATCTGATACGTCCCCTATCTGGGGACCATATATTAAATGGATTTTTAGAACAGGGAGATGGAAAAAGAGCTTGCTCTGTCCACTCCACGCATTGACCTGGTATTGCAGTACCTCCAGGAACGGTGCACCCCTTCTTAACCCAGTTTCCAAAAGCAGAACTCAATTCACCTGATTCATATTAGCCCGATTTAATGAATTGGAAGAAAGCATACGTCTTCATATGCACCTCAATTTGGCCCATTCACTTTTCACACTTCCTCCTTTTGTTTTTTATCTTTCACACTTTTGACTTTCTTTATTCATCCAAATAGCAAACTCATCACCACTCAACCTGACCAACTCGGCTATGTCCCCGTGCTGCAGTTCTCTGTCTTATCTAGATCATTTGCAATTGAATGGAATAGATCCCTTTTGGACAAAGTGGATTCACCTGCTGCTGCAGTGACCACAGGTGTGATAACATCTAGAATTGGCATCTGGTGCGATCTCTCCGCTTCCACTCCAAAGAAAGTTACCTGTTTATTCCTATCATGCATTGGTTTTTGGGGTTTTCTTTGAGTAATGATGATCTCTTTAGTAGTCTGTTGGCGCCCTCTCCTGGAGGAATAGTTTGCTTGCTCTTGGACATTCTAAAAGAGAGGTCATGATAGACATTGAGCTTCTGAGCTCAATTGGGGACAGTCATGGGTGATGAATGTTTGCAACCTACTGCGAAGCCTCATACCGCAATATAAGGAACGTCAAATACTAAGAAAGGGCGGCCTATGAAAGAATTACTACTTTCAATAAGTACACTTAAACGGCTAATTGGGAATAGAAAAACTGTAAAAAGCCCTCTGAGAAAGCCCCCCTCTAACCTTTGATAGTAAGCTTTTCTGTAGTCTGCCTGTTGATGTATTTTCCGTTTGAACTGTGCACAACATGAAGAGACGGAACACTGGCGGCTTGTCACAATGCCCCCCGATGACATCACAATAGCGCTGCTGCCTAGAAAACAAGCTGCGCAGAAGAAGTTGTTCTTTGGGTGGGAGGGTGGGCTAGTGGAAGGAGGGGGCAATCTCTTTTTTTCCCGGGTGGTAGGGGGATGACAGGAGAAGGGAAGCGGGTGGTGAGAAAGGTACAGAGGGCAGGGTTTGGGGGCTGGGAAGGAAAGGGAAAAGATTAGGGTTTGGGGATGATGAAAGGGCTTTCTACGGGTAAGGATGGCAAAGGGTGGCAGTGACGGAAAGTCAGGCAACCTGTCCTGTCCGTCTTTTTGTATCGTGAATTGGAAAGACTGCAAGGGGGAGGGGAGTTGCTTGCGCCCTAAAGGAGGAGTTATTCAGATTCATTGCAGTGGGCGGCGGCTGCAAAACGCACCATTCTTCTTGTTTTGGCTCTGCAAAGCAGCCTTTTCAAGGGTTGGCTTGGGTGACAAAATGTCTTGTGTAGGCGTGGGTTTGTCTCCCTCTCGCTCTCTCTCCCTAAGATGTGTCCGGCATAGGCCAGGGTGCCACTCGAGGCCCAAACCAATTCTGGTTATCGCTTCTCGGCCTTTTGGCTAAGATCAAGTGTAGTATCTGTTCTTATCAGTTTAATATCTGATACGTCCCCTATCTGGGGACCATATATTAAATGGATTTTTAGAACAGGGAGATGGAAAAAGAGCTTGCTCTGTCCACTCCACGCATTGACCTGGTATTGCAGTACCTCCAGGAACGGTGCACCCCTTCTTAACCCAGTTTCCAAAAGCAGAACTCAATTCACCTGATTCATATTAGCCCGATTTAATGAATTGGAAGAAAGCATACGTCTTCATATGCACCTCAATTTGGCCCATTCACTTTTCACACTTCCTCCTTTTGTTTTTTATCTTTCACACTTTTGACTTTCTTTATTCATCCAAATAGCAAACTCATCACCACTCAACCTGACCAACTCGGCTATGTCCCCGTGCTGCAGTTCTCTGTCTTATCTAGATCATTTGCAATTGAATGGAATAGATCCCTTTTGGACAAAGTGGATTCACCTGCTGCTGCAGTGACCACAGGTGTGATAACATCTAGAATTGGCATCTGGTGCGATCTCTCCGCTTCCACTCCAAAGAAAGTTACCTGTTTATTCCTATCATGCATTGGTTTTTGGGGTTTTCTTTGAGTAATGATGATCTCTTTAGTAGTCTGTTGGCGCCCTCTCCTGGAGGAATAGTTTGCTTGCTCTTGGACATTCTAAAAGAGAGGTCATGATAGACATTGAGCTTCTGAGCTCAATTGGGGACAGTCATGGGTGATGAATGTTTGCAACCTACTGCGAAGCCTCATACCGCAATATAAGGAACGTCAAATACTAAGAAAGGGCGGCCTATGAAAGAATTACTACTTTCAATAAGTACACTTAAACGGCTAATTGGGAATAGAAAAACTGTAAAAAGCCCTCTGAGAAAGCCCCCCTCTAACCTTTGATAGTAAGCTTTTCTGTAGTCTGCCTGTTGATGTATTTTCCGTTTGAACTGTGCACAACATGAAGAGACGGAACACTGGCGGCTTGTCACAATGCCCCCCGATGACATCACAATAGCGCTGCTGCCTAGAAAACAAGCTGCGCAGAAGAAGTTGTTCTTTGGGTGGGAGGGTGGGCTAGTGGAAGGAGGGGGCAATCTCTTTTTTTCCCGGGTGGTAGGGGGATGACAGGAGAAGGGAAGCGGGTGGTGAGAAAGGTACAGAGGGCAGGGTTTGGGGGCTGGGAAGGAAAGGGAAAAGATTAGGGTTTGGGGATGATGAAAGGGCTTTCTACGGGTAAGGATGGCAAAGGGTGGCAGTGACGGAAAGTCAGGCAACCTGTCCTGTCCGTCTTTTTGTATCGTGAATTGGAAAGACTGCAAGGGGGAGGGGAGTTGCTTGCGCCCTAAAGGAGGAGTTATTCAGATTCATTGCAGTGGGCGGCGGCTGCAAAACGCACCATTCTTCTTGTTTTGGCTCTGCAAAGCAGCCTTTTCAAGGGTTGGCTTGGGTGACAAAATGTCTTGTGTAGGCGTGGGTTTGTCTCCCTCTCGCTCTCTCTCCCTAAGATGTGTCCGGCATAGGCCAGGGTGCCACTCGAGGCCCAAACCAATTCTGGTTATCGCTTCTCGGCCTTTTGGCTAAGATCAAGTGTAGTATCTGTTCTTATCAGTTTAATATCTGATACGTCCCCTATCTGGGGACCATATATTAAATGGATTTTTAGAACAGGGAGATGGAAAAAGAGCTTGCTCTGTCCACTCCACGCATTGACCTGGTATTGCAGTACCTCCAGGAACGGTGCACCCCTTCTTAACCCAGTTTCCAAAAGCAGAACTCAATTCACCTGATTCATATTAGCCCGATTTAATGAATTGGAAGAAAGCATACGTCTTCATATGCACCTCAATTTGGCCCATTCACTTTTCACACTTCCTCCTTTTGTTTTTTATCTTTCACACTTTTGACTTTCTTTATTCATCCAAATAGCAAACTCATCACCACTCAACCTGACCAACTCGGCTATGTCCCCGTGCTGCAGTTCTCTGTCTTATCTAGATCATTTGCAATTGAATGGAATAGATCCCTTTTGGACAAAGTGGATTCACCTGCTGCTGCAGTGACCACAGGTGTGATAACATCTAGAATTGGCATCTGGTGCGATCTCTCCGCTTCCACTCCAAAGAAAGTTACCTGTTTATTCCTATCATGCATTGGTTTTTGGGGTTTTCTTTGAGTAATGATGATCTCTTTAGTAGTCTGTTGGCGCCCTCTCCTGGAGGAATAGTTTGCTTGCTCTTGGACATTCTAAAAGAGAGGTCATGATAGACATTGAGCTTCTGAGCTCAATTGGGGACAGTCATGGGTGATGAATGTTTGCAACCTACTGCGAAGCCTCATACCGCAATATAAGGAACGTCAAATACTAAGAAAGGGCGGCCTATGAAAGAATTACTACTTTCAATAAGTACACTTAAACGGCTAATTGGGAATAGAAAAACTGTAAAAAGCCCTCTGAGAAAGCCCCCCTCTAACCTTTGATAGTAAGCTTTTCTGTAGTCTGCCTGTTGATGTATTTTCCGTTTGAACTGTGCACAACATGAAGAGACGGAACACTGGCGGCTTGTCACAATGCCCCCCGATGACATCACAATAGCGCTGCTGCCTAGAAAACAAGCTGCGCAGAAGAAGTTGTTCTTTGGGTGGGAGGGTGGGCTAGTGGAAGGAGGGGGCAATCTCTTTTTTTCCCGGGTGGTAGGGGGATGACAGGAGAAGGGAAGCGGGTGGTGAGAAAGGTACAGAGGGCAGGGTTTGGGGGCTGGGAAGGAAAGGGAAAAGATTAGGGTTTGGGGATGATGAAAGGGCTTTCTACGGGTAAGGATGGCAAAGGGTGGCAGTGACGGAAAGTCAGGCAACCTGTCCTGTCCGTCTTTTTGTATCGTGAATTGGAAAGACTGCAAGGGGGAGGGGAGTTGCTTGCGCCCTAAAGGAGGAGTTATTCAGATTCATTGCAGTGGGCGGCGGCTGCAAAACGCACCATTCTTCTTGTTTTGGCTCTGCAAAGCAGCCTTTTCAAGGGTTGGCTTGGGTGACAAAATGTCTTGTGTAGGCGTGGGTTTGTCTCCCTCTCGCTCTCTCTCCCTAAGATGTGTCCGGCATAGGCCAGGGTGCCACTCGAGGCCCAAACCAATTCTGGTTATCGCTTCTCGGCCTTTTGGCTAAGATCAAGTGTAGTATCTGTTCTTATCAGTTTAATATCTGATACGTCCCCTATCTGGGGACCATATATTAAATGGATTTTTAGAACAGGGAGATGGAAAAAGAGCTTGCTCTGTCCACTCCACGCATTGACCTGGTATTGCAGTACCTCCAGGAACGGTGCACCCCTTCTTAACCCAGTTTCCAAAAGCAGAACTCAATTCACCTGATTCATATTAGCCCGATTTAATGAATTGGAAGAAAGCATACGTCTTCATATGCACCTCAATTTGGCCCATTCACTTTTCACACTTCCTCCTTTTGTTTTTTATCTTTCACACTTTTGACTTTCTTTATTCATCCAAATAGCAAACTCATCACCACTCAACCTGACCAACTCGGCTATGTCCCCGTGCTGCAGTTCTCTGTCTTATCTAGATCATTTGCAATTGAATGGAATAGATCCCTTTTGGACAAAGTGGATTCACCTGCTGCTGCAGTGACCACAGGTGTGATAACATCTAGAATTGGCATCTGGTGCGATCTCTCCGCTTCCACTCCAAAGAAAGTTACCTGTTTATTCCTATCATGCATTGGTTTTTGGGGTTTTCTTTGAGTAATGATGATCTCTTTAGTAGTCTGTTGGCGCCCTCTCCTGGAGGAATAGTTTGCTTGCTCTTGGACATTCTAAAAGAGAGGTCATGATAGACATTGAGCTTCTGAGCTCAATTGGGGACAGTCATGGGTGATGAATGTTTGCAACCTACTGCGAAGCCTCATACCGCAATATAAGGAACGTCAAATACTAAGAAAGGGCGGCCTATGAAAGAATTACTACTTTCAATAAGTACACTTAAACGGCTAATTGGGAATAGAAAAACTGTAAAAAGCCCTCTGAGAAAGCCCCCCTCTAACCTTTGATAGTAAGCTTTTCTGTAGTCTGCCTGTTGATGTATTTTCCGTTTGAACTGTGCACAACATGAAGAGACGGAACACTGGCGGCTTGTCACAATGCCCCCCGATGACATCACAATAGCGCTGCTGCCTAGAAAACAAGCTGCGCAGAAGAAGTTGTTCTTTGGGTGGGAGGGTGGGCTAGTGGAAGGAGGGGGCAATCTCTTTTTTTCCCGGGTGGTAGGGGGATGACAGGAGAAGGGAAGCGGGTGGTGAGAAAGGTACAGAGGGCAGGGTTTGGGGGCTGGGAAGGAAAGGGAAAAGATTAGGGTTTGGGGATGATGAAAGGGCTTTCTACGGGTAAGGATGGCAAAGGGTGGCAGTGACGGAAAGTCAGGCAACCTGTCCTGTCCGTCTTTTTGTATCGTGAATTGGAAAGACTGCAAGGGGGAGGGGAGTTGCTTGCGCCCTAAAGGAGGAGTTATTCAGATTCATTGCAGTGGGCGGCGGCTGCAAAACGCACCATTCTTCTTGTTTTGGCTCTGCAAAGCAGCCTTTTCAAGGGTTGGCTTGGGTGACAAAATGTCTTGTGTAGGCGTGGGTTTGTCTCCCTCTCGCTCTCTCTCCCTAAGATGTGTCCGGCATAGGCCAGGGTGCCACTCGAGGCCCAAACCAATTCTGGTTATCGCTTCTCGGCCTTTTGGCTAAGATCAAGTGTAGTATCTGTTCTTATCAGTTTAATATCTGATACGTCCCCTATCTGGGGACCATATATTAAATGGATTTTTAGAACAGGGAGATGGAAAAAGAGCTTGCTCTGTCCACTCCACGCATTGACCTGGTATTGCAGTACCTCCAGGAACGGTGCACCCCTTCTTAACCCAGTTTCCAAAAGCAGAACTCAATTCACCTGATTCATATTAGCCCGATTTAATGAATTGGAAGAAAGCATACGTCTTCATATGCACCTCAATTTGGCCCATTCACTTTTCACACTTCCTCCTTTTGTTTTTTATCTTTCACACTTTTGACTTTCTTTATTCATCCAAATAGCAAACTCATCACCACTCAACCTGACCAACTCGGCTATGTCCCCGTGCTGCAGTTCTCTGTCTTATCTAGATCATTTGCAATTGAATGGAATAGATCCCTTTTGGACAAAGTGGATTCACCTGCTGCTGCAGTGACCACAGGTGTGATAACATCTAGAATTGGCATCTGGTGCGATCTCTCCGCTTCCACTCCAAAGAAAGTTACCTGTTTATTCCTATCATGCATTGGTTTTTGGGGTTTTCTTTGAGTAATGATGATCTCTTTAGTAGTCTGTTGGCGCCCTCTCCTGGAGGAATAGTTTGCTTGCTCTTGGACATTCTAAAAGAGAGGTCATGATAGACATTGAGCTTCTGAGCTCAATTGGGGACAGTCATGGGTGATGAATGTTTGCAACCTACTGCGAAGCCTCATACCGCAATATAAGGAACGTCAAATACTAAGAAAGGGCGGCCTATGAAAGAATTACTACTTTCAATAAGTACACTTAAACGGCTAATTGGGAATAGAAAAACTGTAAAAAGCCCTCTGAGAAAGCCCCCCTCTAACCTTTGATAGTAAGCTTTTCTGTAGTCTGCCTGTTGATGTATTTTCCGTTTGAACTGTGCACAACATGAAGAGACGGAACACTGGCGGCTTGTCACAATGCCCCCCGATGACATCACAATAGCGCTGCTGCCTAGAAAACAAGCTGCGCAGAAGAAGTTGTTCTTTGGGTGGGAGGGTGGGCTAGTGGAAGGAGGGGGCAATCTCTTTTTTTCCCGGGTGGTAGGGGGATGACAGGAGAAGGGAAGCGGGTGGTGAGAAAGGTACAGAGGGCAGGGTTTGGGGGCTGGGAAGGAAAGGGAAAAGATTAGGGTTTGGGGATGATGAAAGGGCTTTCTACGGGTAAGGATGGCAAAGGGTGGCAGTGACGGAAAGTCAGGCAACCTGTCCTGTCCGTCTTTTTGTATCGTGAATTGGAAAGACTGCAAGGGGGAGGGGAGTTGCTTGCGCCCTAAAGGAGGAGTTATTCAGATTCATTGCAGTGGGCGGCGGCTGCAAAACGCACCATTCTTCTTGTTTTGGCTCTGCAAAGCAGCCTTTTCAAGGGTTGGCTTGGGTGACAAAATGTCTTGTGTAGGCGTGGGTTTGTCTCCCTCTCGCTCTCTCTCCCTAAGATGTGTCCGGCATAGGCCAGGGTGCCACTCGAGGCCCAAACCAATTCTGGTTATCGCTTCTCGGCCTTTTGGCTAAGATCAAGTGTAGTATCTGTTCTTATCAGTTTAATATCTGATACGTCCCCTATCTGGGGACCATATATTAAATGGATTTTTAGAACAGGGAGATGGAAAAAGAGCTTGCTCTGTCCACTCCACGCATTGACCTGGTATTGCAGTACCTCCAGGAACGGTGCACACCCTTCTTAACCCAGTTTCCAAAAGCAGAACTCAATTCACCTGATTCATATTAGCCCGATTTAATGAATTGGAAGAAAGCATACGTCTTCATATGCACCTCAATTTGGCCCATTCACTTTTCACACTTCCTCCTTTTGTTTTTTATCTTTCACACTTTTGACTTTCTTTATTCATCCAAATAGCAAACTCATCACCACTCAACCTGACCAACTCGGCTATGTCCCCGTGCTGCAGTTCTCTGTCTTATCTAGATCATTTGCAATTGAATGGAATAGATCCCTTTTGGACAAAGTGGATTCACCTGCTGCTGCAGTGACCACAGGTGTGATAACATCTAGAATTGGCATCTGGTGCGATCTCTCCGCTTCCACTCCAAAGAAAGTTACCTGTTTATTCCTATCATGCATTGGTTTTTGGGGTTTTCTTTGAGTAATGATGATCTCTTTAGTAGTCTGTTGGCGCCCTCTCCTGGAGGAATAGTTTGCTTGCTCTTGGACATTCTAAAAGAGAGGTCATGATAGACATTGAGCTTCTGAGCTCAATTGGGGACAGTCATGGGTGATGAATGTTTGCAACCTACTGCGAAGCCTCATACCGCAATATAAGGAACGTCAAATACTAAGAAAGGGCGGCCTATGAAAGAATTACTACTTTCAATAAGTACACTTAAACGGCTAATTGGGAATAGAAAAACTGTAAAAAGCCCTCTGAGAAAGCCCCCCTCTAACCTTTGATAGTAAGCTTTTCTGTAGTCTGCCTGTTGATGTATTTTCCGTTTGAACTGTGCACAACATGAAGAGACGGAACACTGGCGGCTTGTCACAATGCCCCCCGATGACATCACAATAGCGCTGCTGCCTAGAAAACAAGCTGCGCAGAAGAAGTTGTTCTTTGGGTGGGAGGGTGGGCTAGTGGAAGGAGGGGGCAATCTCTTTTTTTCCCGGGTGGTAGGGGGATGACAGGAGAAGGGAAGCGGGTGGTGAGAAAGGTACAGAGGGCAGGGTTTGGGGGCTGGGAAGGAAAGGGAAAAGATTAGGGTTTGGGGATGATGAAAGGGCTTTCTACGGGTAAGGATGGCAAAGGGTGGCAGTGACGGAAAGTCAGGCAACCTGTCCTGTCCGTCTTTTTGTATCGTGAATTGGAAAGACTGCAAGGGGGAGGGGAGTTGCTTGCGCCCTAAAGGAGGAGTTATTCAGATTCATTGCAGTGGGCGGCGGCTGCAAAACGCACCATTCTTCTTGTTTTGGCTCTGCAAAGCAGCCTTTTCAAGGGTTGGCTTGGGTGACAAAATGTCTTGTGTAGGCGTGGGTTTGTCTCCCTCTCGCTCTCTCTCCCTAAGATGTGTCCGGCATAGGCCAGGGTGCCACTCGAGGCCCAAACCAATTCTGGTTATCGCTTCTCGGCCTTTTGGCTAAGATCAAGTGTAGTATCTGTTCTTATCAGTTTAATATCTGATACGTCCCCTATCTGGGGACCATATATTAAATGGATTTTTAGAACAGGGAGATGGAAAAAGAGCTTGCTCTGTCCACTCCACGCATTGACCTGGTATTGCAGTACCTCCAGGAACGGTGCACCCCTTCTTAACCCAGTTTCCAAAAGCAGAACTCAATTCACCTGATTCATATTAGCCCGATTTAATGAATTGGAAGAAAGCATACGTCTTCATATGCACCTCAATTTGGCCCATTCACTTTTCACACTTCCTCCTTTTGTTTTTTATCTTTCACACTTTTGACTTTCTTTATTCATCCAAATAGCAAACTCATCACCACTCAACCTGACCAACTCGGCTATGTCCCCGTGCTGCAGTTCTCTGTCTTATCTAGATCATTTGCAATTGAATGGAATAGATCCCTTTTGGACAAAGTGGATTCACCTGCTGCTGCAGTGACCACAGGTGTGATAACATCTAGAATTGGCATCTGGTGCGATCTCTCCGCTTCCACTCCAAAGAAAGTTACCTGTTTATTCCTATCATGCATTGGTTTTTGGGGTTTTCTTTGAGTAATGATGATCTCTTTAGTAGTCTGTTGGCGCCCTCTCCTGGAGGAATAGTTTGCTTGCTCTTGGACATTCTAAAAGAGAGGTCATGATAGACATTGAGCTTCTGAGCTCAATTGGGGACAGTCATGGGTGATGAATGTTTGCAACCTACTGCGAAGCCTCATACCGCAATATAAGGAACGTCAAATACTAAGAAAGGGCGGCCTATGAAAGAATTACTACTTTCAATAAGTACACTTAAACGGCTAATTGGGAATAGAAAAACTGTAAAAAGCCCTCTGAGAAAGCCCCCCTCTAACCTTTGATAGTAAGCTTTTCTGTAGTCTGCCTGTTGATGTATTTTCCGTTTGAACTGTGCACAACATGAAGAGACGGAACACTGGCGGCTTGTCACAATGCCCCCCGATGACATCACAATAGCGCTGCTGCCTAGAAAACAAGCTGCGCAGAAGAAGTTGTTCTTTGGGTGGGAGGGTGGGCTAGTGGAAGGAGGGGGCAATCTCTTTTTTTCCCGGGTGGTAGGGGGATGACAGGAGAAGGGAAGCGGGTGGTGAGAAAGGTACAGAGGGCAGGGTTTGGGGGCTGGGAAGGAAAGGGAAAAGATTAGGGTTTGGGGATGATGAAAGGGCTTTCTACGGGTAAGGATGGCAAAGGGTGGCAGTGACGGAAAGTCAGGCAACCTGTCCTGTCCGTCTTTTTGTATCGTGAATTGGAAAGACTGCAAGGGGGAGGGGAGTTGCTTGCGCCCTAAAGGAGGAGTTATTCAGATTCATTGCAGTGGGCGGCGGCTGCAAAACGCACCATTCTTCTTGTTTTGGCTCTGCAAAGCAGCCTTTTCAAGGGTTGGCTTGGGTGACAAAATGTCTTGTGTAGGCGTGGGTTTGTCTCCCTCTCGCTCTCTCTCCCTAAGATGTGTCCGGCATAGGCCAGGGTGCCACTCGAGGCCCAAACCAATTCTGGTTATCGCTTCTCGGCCTTTTGGCTAAGATCAAGTGTAGTATCTGTTCTTATCAGTTTAATATCTGATACGTCCCCTATCTGGGGACCATATATTAAATGGATTTTTAGAACAGGGAGATGGAAAAAGAGCTTGCTCTGTCCACTCCACGCATTGACCTGGTATTGCAGTACCTCCAGGAACGGTGCACCCCTTCTTAACCCAGTTTCCAAAAGCAGAACTCAATTCACCTGATTCATATTAGCCCGATTTAATGAATTGGAAGAAAGCATACGTCTTCATATGCACCTCAATTTGGCCCATTCACTTTTCACACTTCCTCCTTTTGTTTTTTATCTTTCACACTTTTGACTTTCTTTATTCATCCAAATAGCAAACTCATCACCACTCAACCTGACCAACTCGGCTATGTCCCCGTGCTGCAGTTCTCTGTCTTATCTAGATCATTTGCAATTGAATGGAATAGATCCCTTTTGGACAAAGTGGATTCACCTGCTGCTGCAGTGACCACAGGTGTGATAACATCTAGAATTGGCATCTGGTGCGATCTCTCCGCTTCCACTCCAAAGAAAGTTACCTGTTTATTCCTATCATGCATTGGTTTTTGGGGTTTTCTTTGAGTAATGATGATCTCTTTAGTAGTCTGTTGGCGCCCTCTCCTGGAGGAATAGTTTGCTTGCTCTTGGACATTCTAAAAGAGAGGTCATGATAGACATTGAGCTTCTGAGCTCAATTGGGGACAGTCATGGGTGATGAATGTTTGCAACCTACTGCGAAGCCTCATACCGCAATATAAGGAACGTCAAATACTAAGAAAGGGCGGCCTATGAAAGAATTACTACTTTCAATAAGTACACTTAAACGGCTAATTGGGAATAGAAAAACTGTAAAAAGCCCTCTGAGAAAGCCCCCCTCTAACCTTTGATAGTAAGCTTTTCTGTAGTCTGCCTGTTGATGTATTTTCCGTTTGAACTGTGCACAACATGAAGAGACGGAACACTGGCGGCTTGTCACAATGCCCCCCGATGACATCACAATAGCGCTGCTGCCTAGAAAACAAGCTGCGCAGAAGAAGTTGTTCTTTGGGTGGGAGGGTGGGCTAGTGGAAGGAGGGGGCAATCTCTTTTTTTCCCGGGTGGTAGGGGGATGACAGGAGAAGGGAAGCGGGTGGTGAGAAAGGTACAGAGGGCAGGGTTTGGGGGCTGGGAAGGAAAGGGAAAAGATTAGGGTTTGGGGATGATGAAAGGGCTTTCTACGGGTAAGGATGGCAAAGGGTGGCAGTGACGGAAAGTCAGGCAACCTGTCCTGTCCGTCTTTTTGTATCGTGAATTGGAAAGACTGCAAGGGGGAGGGGAGTTGCTTGCGCCCTAAAGGAGGAGTTATTCAGATTCATTGCAGTGGGCGGCGGCTGCAAAACGCACCATTCTTCTTGTTTTGGCTCTGCAAAGCAGCCTTTTCAAGGGTTGGCTTGGGTGACAAAATGTCTTGTGTAGGCGTGGGTTTGTCTCCCTCTCGCTCTCTCTCCCTAAGATGTGTCCGGCATAGGCCAGGGTGCCACTCGAGGCCCAAACCAATTCTGGTTATCGCTTCTCGGCCTTTTGGCTAAGATCAAGTGTAGTATCTGTTCTTATCAGTTTAATATCTGATACGTCCCCTATCTGGGGACCATATATTAAATGGATTTTTAGAACAGGGAGATGGAAAAAGAGCTTGCTCTGTCCACTCCACGCATTGACCTGGTATTGCAGTACCTCCAGGAACGGTGCACCCCTTCTTAACCCAGTTTCCAAAAGCAGAACTCAATTCACCTGATTCATATTAGCCCGATTTAATGAATTGGAAGAAAGCATACGTCTTCATATGCACCTCAATTTGGCCCATTCACTTTTCACACTTCCTCCTTTTGTTTTTTATCTTTCACACTTTTGACTTTCTTTATTCATCCAAATAGCAAACTCATCACCACTCAACCTGACCAACTCGGCTATGTCCCCGTGCTGCAGTTCTCTGTCTTATCTAGATCATTTGCAATTGAATGGAATAGATCCCTTTTGGACAAAGTGGATTCACCTGCTGCTGCAGTGACCACAGGTGTGATAACATCTAGAATTGGCATCTGGTGCGATCTCTCCGCTTCCACTCCAAAGAAAGTTACCTGTTTATTCCTATCATGCATTGGTTTTTGGGGTTTTCTTTGAGTAATGATGATCTCTTTAGTAGTCTGTTGGCGCCCTCTCCTGGAGGAATAGTTTGCTTGCTCTTGGACATTCTAAAAGAGAGGTCATGATAGACATTGAGCTTCTGAGCTCAATTGGGGACAGTCATGGGTGATGAATGTTTGCAACCTACTGCGAAGCCTCATACCGCAATATAAGGAACGTCAAATACTAAGAAAGGGCGGCCTATGAAAGAATTACTACTTTCAATAAGTACACTTAAACGGCTAATTGGGAATAGAAAAACTGTAAAAAGCCCTCTGAGAAAGCCCCCCTCTAACCTTTGATAGTAAGCTTTTCTGTAGTCTGCCTGTTGATGTATTTTCCGTTTGAACTGTGCACAACATGAAGAGACGGAACACTGGCGGCTTGTCACAATGCCCCCCGATGACATCACAATAGCGCTGCTGCCTAGAAAACAAGCTGCGCAGAAGAAGTTGTTCTTTGGGTGGGAGGGTGGGCTAGTGGAAGGAGGGGGCAATCTCTTTTTTTCCCGGGTGGTAGGGGGATGACAGGAGAAGGGAAGCGGGTGGTGAGAAAGGTACAGAGGGCAGGGTTTGGGGGCTGGGAAGGAAAGGGAAAAGATTAGGGTTTGGGGATGATGAAAGGGCTTTCTACGGGTAAGGATGGCAAAGGGTGGCAGTGACGGAAAGTCAGGCAACCTGTCCTGTCCGTCTTTTTGTATCGTGAATTGGAAAGACTGCAAGGGGGAGGGGAGTTGCTTGCGCCCTAAAGGAGGAGTTATTCAGATTCATTGCAGTGGGCGGCGGCTGCAAAACGCACCATTCTTCTTGTTTTGGCTCTGCAAAGCAGCCTTTTCAAGGGTTGGCTTGGGTGACAAAATGTCTTGTGTAGGCGTGGGTTTGTCTCCCTCTCGCTCTCTCTCCCTAAGATGTGTCCGGCATAGGCCAGGGTGCCACTCGAGGCCCAAACCAATTCTGGTTATCGCTTCTCGGCCTTTTGGCTAAGATCAAGTGTAGTATCTGTTCTTATCAGTTTAATATCTGATACGTCCCCTATCTGGGGACCATATATTAAATGGATTTTTAGAACAGGGAGATGGAAAAAGAGCTTGCTCTGTCCACTCCACGCATTGACCTGGTATTGCAGTACCTCCAGGAACGGTGCACCCCTTCTTAACCCAGTTTCCAAAAGCAGAACTCAATTCACCTGATTCATATTAGCCCGATTTAATGAATTGGAAGAAAGCATACGTCTTCATATGCACCTCAATTTGGCCCATTCACTTTTCACACTTCCTCCTTTTGTTTTTTATCTTTCACACTTTTGACTTTCTTTATTCATCCAAATAGCAAACTCATCACCACTCAACCTGACCAACTCGGCTATGTCCCCGTGCTGCAGTTCTCTGTCTTATCTAGATCATTTGCAATTGAATGGAATAGATCCCTTTTGGACAAAGTGGATTCACCTGCTGCTGCAGTGACCACAGGTGTGATAACATCTAGAATTGGCATCTGGTGCGATCTCTCCGCTTCCACTCCAAAGAAAGTTACCTGTTTATTCCTATCATGCATTGGTTTTTGGGGTTTTCTTTGAGTAATGATGATCTCTTTAGTAGTCTGTTGGCGCCCTCTCCTGGAGGAATAGTTTGCTTGCTCTTGGACATTCTAAAAGAGAGGTCATGATAGACATTGAGCTTCTGAGCTCAATTGGGGACAGTCATGGGTGATGAATGTTTGCAACCTACTGCGAAGCCTCATACCGCAATATAAGGAACGTCAAATACTAAGAAAGGGCGGCCTATGAAAGAATTACTACTTTCAATAAGTACACTTAAACGGCTAATTGGGAATAGAAAAACTGTAAAAAGCCCTCTGAGAAAGCCCCCCTCTAACCTTTGATAGTAAGCTTTTCTGTAGTCTGCCTGTTGATGTATTTTCCGTTTGAACTGTGCACAACATGAAGAGACGGAACACTGGCGGCTTGTCACAATGCCCCCCGATGACATCACAATAGCGCTGCTGCCTAGAAAACAAGCTGCGCAGAAGAAGTTGTTCTTTGGGTGGGAGGGTGGGCTAGTGGAAGGAGGGGGCAATCTCTTTTTTTCCCGGGTGGTAGGGGGATGACAGGAGAAGGGAAGCGGGTGGTGAGAAAGGTACAGAGGGCAGGGTTTGGGGGCTGGGAAGGAAAGGGAAAAGATTAGGGTTTGGGGATGATGAAAGGGCTTTCTACGGGTAAGGATGGCAAAGGGTGGCAGTGACGGAAAGTCAGGCAACCTGTCCTGTCCGTCTTTTTGTATCGTGAATTGGAAAGACTGCAAGGGGGAGGGGAGTTGCTTGCGCCCTAAAGGATGAGTTATTCAGATTCATTGCAGTGGGCGGCGGCTGCAAAACGCACCATTCTTCTTGTTTTGGCTCTGCAAAGCAGCCTTTTCAAGGGTTGGCTTGGGTGACAAAATGTCTTGTGTAGGCGTGGGTTTGTCTCCCTCTCGCTCTCTCTCCCTAAGATGTGTCCGGCATAGGCCAGGGTGCCACTCGAGGCCCAAACCAATTCTGGTTATCGCTTCTCGGCCTTTTGGCTAAGATCAAGTGTAGTATCTGTTCTTATCAGTTTAATATCTGATACGTCCCCTATCTGGGGACCATATATTAAATGGATTTTTAGAACAGGGAGATGGAAAAAGAGCTTGCTCTGTCCACTCCACGCATTGACCTGGTATTGCAGTACCTCCAGGAACGGTGCACCCCTTCTTAACCCAGTTTCCAAAAGCAGAACTCAATTCACCTGATTCATATTAGCCCGATTTAATGAATTGGAAGAAAGCATACGTCTTCATATGCACCTCAATTTGGCCCATTCACTTTTCACACTTCCTCCTTTTGTTTTTTATCTTTCACACTTTTGACTTTCTTTATTCATCCAAATAGCAAACTCATCACCACTCAACCTGACCAACTCGGCTATGTCCCCGTGCTGCAGTTCTCTGTCTTATCTAGATCATTTGCAATTGAATGGAATAGATCCCTTTTGGACAAAGTGGATTCACCTGCTGCTGCAGTGACCACAGGTGTGATAACATCTAGAATTGGCATCTGGTGCGATCTCTCCGCTTCCACTCCAAAGAAAGTTACCTGTTTATTCCTATCATGCATTGGTTTTTGGGGTTTTCTTTGAGTAATGATGATCTCTTTAGTAGTCTGTTGGCGCCCTCTCCTGGAGGAATAGTTTGCTTGCTCTTGGACATTCTAAAAGAGAGGTCATGATAGACATTGAGCTTCTGAGCTCAATTGGGGACAGTCATGGGTGATGAATGTTTGCAACCTACTGCGAAGCCTCATACCGCAATATAAGGAACGTCAAATACTAAGAAAGGGCGGCCTATGAAAGAATTACTACTTTCAATAAGTACACTTAAACGGCTAATTGGGAATAGAAAAACTGTAAAAAGCCCTCTGAGAAAGCCCCCCTCTAACCTTTGATAGTAAGCTTTTCTGTAGTCTGCCTGTTGATGTATTTTCCGTTTGAACTGTGCACAACATGAAGAGACGGAACACTGGCGGCTTGTCACAATGCCCCCCGATGACATCACAATAGCGCTGCTGCCTAGAAAACAAGCTGCGCAGAAGAAGTTGTTCTTTGGGTGGGAGGGTGGGCTAGTGGAAGGAGGGGGCAATCTCTTTTTTTCCCGGGTGGTAGGGGGATGACAGGAGAAGGGAAGCGGGTGGTGAGAAAGGTACAGAGGGCAGGGTTTGGGGGCTGGGAAGGAAAGGGAAAAGATTAGGGTTTGGGGATGATGAAAGGGCTTTCTACGGGTAAGGATGGCAAAGGGTGGCAGTGACGGAAAGTCAGGCAACCTGTCCTGTCCGTCTTTTTGTATCGTGAATTGGAAAGACTGCAAGGGGGAGGGGAGTTGCTTGCGCCCTAAAGGAGGAGTTATTCAGATTCATTGCAGTGGGCGGCGGCTGCAAAACGCACCATTCTTCTTGTTTTGGCTCTGCAAAGCAGCCTTTTCAAGGGTTGGCTTGGGTGACAAAATGTCTTGTGTAGGCGTGGGTTTGTCTCCCTCTCGCTCTCTCTCCCTAAGATGTGTCCGGCATAGGCCAGGGTGCCACTCGAGGCCCAAACCAATTCTGGTTATCGCTTCTCGGCCTTTTGGCTAAGATCAAGTGTAGTATCTGTTCTTATCAGTTTAATATCTGATACGTCCCCTATCTGGGGACCATATATTAAATGGATTTTTAGAACAGGGAGATGGAAAAAGAGCTTGCTCTGTCCACTCCACGCATTGACCTGGTATTGCAGTACCTCCAGGAACGGTGCACCCCTTCTTAACCCAGTTTCCAAAAGCAGAACTCAATTCACCTGATTCATATTAGCCCGATTTAATGAATTGGAAGAAAGCATACGTCTTCATATGCACCTCAATTTGGCCCATTCACTTTTCACACTTCCTCCTTTTGTTTTTTATCTTTCACACTTTTGACTTTCTTTATTCATCCAAATAGCAAACTCATCACCACTCAACCTGACCAACTCGGCTATGTCCCCGTGCTGCAGTTCTCTGTCTTATCTAGATCATTTGCAATTGAATGGAATAGATCCCTTTTGGACAAAGTGGATTCACCTGCTGCTGCAGTGACCACAGGTGTGATAACATCTAGAATTGGCATCTGGTGCGATCTCTCCGCTTCCACTCCAAAGAAAGTTACCTGTTTATTCCTATCATGCATTGGTTTTTGGGGTTTTCTTTGAGTAATGATGATCTCTTTAGTAGTCTGTTGGCGCCCTCTCCTGGAGGAATAGTTTGCTTGCTCTTGGACATTCTAAAAGAGAGGTCATGATAGACATTGAGCTTCTGAGCTCAATTGGGGACAGTCATGGGTGATGAATGTTTGCAACCTACTGCGAAGCCTCATACCGCAATATAAGGAACGTCAAATACTAAGAAAGGGCGGCCTATGAAAGAATTACTACTTTCAATAAGTACACTTAAACGGCTAATTGGGAATAGAAAAACTGTAAAAAGCCCTCTGAGAAAGCCCCCCTCTAACCTTTGATAGTAAGCTTTTCTGTAGTCTGCCTGTTGATGTATTTTCCGTTTGAACTGTGCACAACATGAAGAGACGGAACACTGGCGGCTTGTCACAATGCCCCCCGATGACATCACAATAGCGCTGCTGCCTAGAAAACAAGCTGCGCAGAAGAAGTTGTTCTTTGGGTGGGAGGGTGGGCTAGTGGAAGGAGGGGGCAATCTCTTTTTTTCCCGGGTGGTAGGGGGATGACAGGAGAAGGGAAGCGGGTGGTGAGAAAGGTACAGAGGGCAGGGTTTGGGGGCTGGGAAGGAAAGGGAAAAGATTAGGGTTTGGGGATGATGAAAGGGCTTTCTACGGGTAAGGATGGCAAAGGGTGGCAGTGACGGAAAGTCAGGCAACCTGTCCTGTCCGTCTTTTTGTATCGTGAATTGGAAAGACTGCAAGGGGGAGGGGAGTTGCTTGCGCCCTAAAGGAGGAGTTATTCAGATTCATTGCAGTGGGCGGCGGCTGCAAAACGCACCATTCTTCTTGTTTTGGCTCTGCAAAGCAGCCTTTTCAAGGGTTGGCTTGGGTGACAAAATGTCTTGTGTAGGCGTGGGTTTGTCTCCCTCTCGCTCTCTCTCCCTAAGATGTGTCCGGCATAGGCCAGGGTGCCACTCGAGGCCCAAACCAATTCTGGTTATCGCTTCTCGGCCTTTTGGCTAAGATCAAGTGTAGTATCTGTTCTTATCAGTTTAATATCTGATACGTCCCCTATCTGGGGACCATATATTAAATGGATTTTTAGAACAGGGAGATGGAAAAAGAGCTTGCTCTGTCCACTCCACGCATTGACCTGGTATTGCAGTACCTCCAGGAACGGTGCACCCCTTCTTAACCCAGTTTCCAAAAGCAGAACTCAATTCACCTGATTCATATTAGCCCGATTTAATGAATTGGAAGAAAGCATACGTCTTCATATGCACCTCAATTTGGCCCATTCACTTTTCACACTTCCTCCTTTTGTTTTTTATCTTTCACACTTTTGACTTTCTTTATTCATCCAAATAGCAAACTCATCACCACTCAACCTGACCAACTCGGCTATGTCCCCGTGCTGCAGTTCTCTGTCTTATCTAGATCATTTGCAATTGAATGGAATAGATCCCTTTTGGACAAAGTGGATTCACCTGCTGCTGCAGTGACCACAGGTGTGATAACATCTAGAATTGGCATCTGGTGCGATCTCTCCGCTTCCACTCCAAAGAAAGTTACCTGTTTATTCCTATCATGCATTGGTTTTTGGGGTTTTCTTTGAGTAATGATGATCTCTTTAGTAGTCTGTTGGCGCCCTCTCCTGGAGGAATAGTTTGCTTGCTCTTGGACATTCTAAAAGAGAGGTCATGATAGACATTGAGCTTCTGAGCTCAATTGGGGACAGTCATGGGTGATGAATGTTTGCAACCTACTGCGAAGCCTCATACCGCAATATAAGGAACGTCAAATACTAAGAAAGGGCGGCCTATGAAAGAATTACTACTTTCAATAAGTACACTTAAACGGCTAATTGGGAATAGAAAAACTGTAAAAAGCCCTCTGAGAAAGCCCCCCTCTAACCTTTGATAGTAAGCTTTTCTGTAGTCTGCCTGTTGATGTATTTTCCGTTTGAACTGTGCACAACATGAAGAGACGGAACACTGGCGGCTTGTCACAATGCCCCCCGATGACATCACAATAGCGCTGCTGCCTAGAAAACAAGCTGCGCAGAAGAAGTTGTTCTTTGGGTGGGAGGGTGGGCTAGTGGAAGGAGGGGGCAATCTCTTTTTTTCCCGGGTGGTAGGGGGATGACAGGAGAAGGGAAGCGGGTGGTGAGAAAGGTACAGAGGGCAGGGTTTGGGGGCTGGGAAGGAAAGGGAAAAGATTAGGGTTTGGGGATGATGAAAGGGCTTTCTACGGGTAAGGATGGCAAAGGGTGGCAGTGACGGAAAGTCAGGCAACCTGTCCTGTCCGTCTTTTTGTATCGTGAATTGGAAAGACTGCAAGGGGGAGGGGAGTTGCTTGCGCCCTAAAGGAGGAGTTATTCAGATTCATTGCAGTGGGCGGCGGCTGCAAAACGCACCATTCTTCTTGTTTTGGCTCTGCAAAGCAGCCTTTTCAAGGGTTGGCTTGGGTGACAAAATGTCTTGTGTAGGCGTGGGTTTGTCTCCCTCTCGCTCTCTCTCCCTAAGATGTGTCCGGCATAGGCCAGGGTGCCACTCGAGGCCCAAACCAATTCTGGTTATCGCTTCTCGGCCTTTTGGCTAAGATCAAGTGTAGTATCTGTGAGGCTCGGCAGATGCAATGCACACTGGAAGGTTGCGCTTGCTAGTACTCTTGATGTATAGTATATTCATCTAGAGGAAAACATGGCCCTACCAGGATCGAGGCTATTAGACTGAGTAAGTGTGGGGGCTATGGTGCAATGTGCCCCAGGACTGACGACCCTGGAGTGAGTCTGAGCTTGCTGGCTTGGGACCCCGGCGAGCCTTGGGCTCTGTAGCACACCGTACCTTGCCCTTTCATACTTTCTGAGCATATTGCTCTATCCCGGCCTTCTGGCTAGGAAGGGAAATTTTTATAATCATGGTCGGAGGTCCGTTCAGCTTTGGGCTGAGAAACCAACACCCGGTTGGAGGTCCGGGTCAGCTTCGGCTGAGAAACCAACACCCGGTTGGAGGTCCGGTTAGCCTTGGGCTGAGAAACCAACACCGGTTGACGGTCCGGGCAGTTTCGGCTGCGAAACCAACAACTAGTAGCTCTCTACTCCACTTGGGTAAGATGCCTGGGTGGACGCTGGGAGCAACGACAAGGCTCAACCAGGCTTCGGCTTGGGGGAGCACCGAAGATCCCTGACCCTTGCTGTGGCCTTCTGGCTCGGAGGGACGGGGTTGATTTTTGGGGACCCTCTCCTCACGGAGGGGTCCACACGAATCCTAGCCTTTGCACTGTTTTTGGTGTGACTTCGGTCATGCATTTTTTGCGGTGCTTTGGAAAGCTTCATTAAATCAAAATCTGTTCTTATCAGTTTAATATCTGATACGTCCCCTATCTGGGGACCATATATTAAATGGATTTTTAGAACAGGGAGATGGAAAAAGAGCTTGCTCTGTCCACTCCACGCATTGACCTGGTATTGCAGTACCTCCAGGAACGGTGCACCCCTTCTTAACCCAGTTTCCAAAAGCAGAACTCAATTCACCTGATTCATATTAGCCCGATTTAATGAATTGGAAGAAAGCATACGTCTTCATATGCACCTCAATTTGGCCCATTCACTTTTCACACTTCCTCCTTTTGTTTTTTATCTTTCACACTTTTGACTTTCTTTATTCATCCAAATAGCAAACTCATCACCACTCAACCTGACCAACTCGGCTATGTCCCCGTGCTGCAGTTCTCTGTCTTATCTAGATCATTTGCAATTGAATGGAATAGATCCCTTTTGGACAAAGTGGATTCACCTGCTGCTGCAGTGACCACAGGTGTGATAACATCTAGAATTGGCATCTGGTGCGATCTCTCCGCTTCCACTCCAAAGAAAGTTACCTGTTTATTCCTATCATGCATTGGTTTTTGGGGTTTTCTTTGAGTAATGATGATCTCTTTAGTAGTCTGTTGGCGCCCTCTCCTGGAGGAATAGTTTGCTTGCTCTTGGACATTCTAAAAGAGAGGTCATGATAGACATTGAGCTTCTGAGCTCAATTGGGGACAGTCATGGGTGATGAATGTTTGCAACCTACTGCGAAGCCTCATACCGCAATATAAGGAACGTCAAATACTAAGAAAGGGCGGCCTATGAAAGAATTACTACTTTCAATAAGTACACTTAAACGGCTAATTGGGAATAGAAAAACTGTAAAAAGCCCTCTGAGAAAGCCCCCCTCTAACCTTTGATAGTAAGCTTTTCTGTAGTCTGCCTGTTGATGTATTTTCCGTTTGAACTGTGCACAACATGAAGAGACGGAACACTGGCGGCTTGTCACAATGCCCCCCGATGACATCACAATAGCGCTGCTGCCTAGAAAACAAGCTGCGCAGAAGAAGTTGTTCTTTGGGTGGGAGGGTGGGCTAGTGGAAGGAGGGGGCAATCTCTTTTTTTCCCGGGTGGTAGGGGGATGACAGGAGAAGGGAAGCGGGTGGTGAGAAAGGTACAGAGGGCAGGGTTTGGGGGCTGGGAAGGAAAGGGAAAAGATTAGGGTTTGGGGATGATGAAAGGGCTTTCTACGGGTAAGGATGGCAAAGGGTGGCAGTGACGGAAAGTCAGGCAACCTGTCCTGTCCGTCTTTTTGTATCGTGAATTGGAAAGACTGCAAGGGGGAGGGGAGTTGCTTGCGCCCTAAAGGAGGAGTTATTCAGATTCATTGCAGTGGGCGGCGGCTGCAAAACGCACCATTCTTCTTGTTTTGGCTCTGCAAAGCAGCCTTTTCAAGGGTTGGCTTGGGTGACAAAATGTCTTGTGTAGGCGTGGGTTTGTCTCCCTCTCGCTCTCTCTCCCTAAGATGTGTCCGGCATAGGCCAGGGTGCCACTCGAGGCCCAAACCAATTCTGGTTATCGCTTCTCGGCCTTTTGGCTAAGATCAAGTGTAGTATCTGTTCTTATCAGTTTAATATCTGATACGTCCCCTATCTGGGGACCATATATTAAATGGATTTTTAGAACAGGGAGATGGAAAAAGAGCTTGCTCTGTCCACTCCACGCATTGACCTGGTATTGCAGTACCTCCAGGAACGGTGCACCCCTTCTTAACCCAGTTTCCAAAAGCAGAACTCAATTCACCTGATTCATATTAGCCCGATTTAATGAATTGGAAGAAAGCATACGTCTTCATATGCACCTCAATTTGGCCCATTCACTTTTCACACTTCCTCCTTTTGTTTTTTATCTTTCACACTTTTGACTTTCTTTATTCATCCAAATAGCAAACTCATCACCACTCAACCTGACCAACTCGGCTATGTCCCCGTGCTGCAGTTCTCTGTCTTATCTAGATCATTTGCAATTGAATGGAATAGATCCCTTTTGGACAAAGTGGATTCACCTGCTGCTGCAGTGACCACAGGTGTGATAACATCTAGAATTGGCATCTGGTGCGATCTCTCCGCTTCCACTCCAAAGAAAGTTACCTGTTTATTCCTATCATGCATTGGTTTTTGGGGTTTTCTTTGAGTAATGATGATCTCTTTAGTAGTCTGTTGGCGCCCTCTCCTGGAGGAATAGTTTGCTTGCTCTTGGACATTCTAAAAGAGAGGTCATGATAGACATTGAGCTTCTGAGCTCAATTGGGGACAGTCATGGGTGATGAATGTTTGCAACCTACTGCGAAGCCTCATACCGCAATATAAGGAACGTCAAATACTAAGAAAGGGCGGCCTATGAAAGAATTACTACTTTCAATAAGTACACTTAAACGGCTAATTGGGAATAGAAAAACTGTAAAAAGCCCTCTGAGAAAGCCCCCCTCTAACCTTTGATAGTAAGCTTTTCTGTAGTCTGCCTGTTGATGTATTTTCCGTTTGAACTGTGCACAACATGAAGAGACGGAACACTGGCGGCTTGTCACAATGCCCCCCGATGACATCACAATAGCGCTGCTGCCTAGAAAACAAGCTGCGCAGAAGAAGTTGTTCTTTGGGTGGGAGGGTGGGCTAGTGGAAGGAGGGGGCAATCTCTTTTTTTCCCGGGTGGTAGGGGGATGACAGGAGAAGGGAAGCGGGTGGTGAGAAAGGTACAGAGGGCAGGGTTTGGGGGCTGGGAAGGAAAGGGAAAAGATTAGGGTTTGGGGATGATGAAAGGGCTTTCTACGGGTAAGGATGGCAAAGGGTGGCAGTGACGGAAAGTCAGGCAACCTGTCCTGTCCGTCTTTTTGTATCGTGAATTGGAAAGACTGCAAGGGGGAGGGGAGTTGCTTGCGCCCTAAAGGAGGAGTTATTCAGATTCATTGCAGTGGGCGGCGGCTGCAAAACGCACCATTCTTCTTGTTTTGGCTCTGCAAAGCAGCCTTTTCAAGGGTTGGCTTGGGTGACAAAATGTCTTGTGTAGGCGTGGGTTTGTCTCCCTCTCGCTCTCTCTCCCTAAGATGTGTCCGGCATAGGCCAGGGTGCCACTCGAGGCCCAAACCAATTCTGGTTATCGCTTCTCGGCCTTTTGGCTAAGATCAAGTGTAGTATCTGTTCTTATCAGTTTAATATCTGATACGTCCCCTATCTGGGGACCATATATTAAATGGATTTTTAGAACAGGGAGATGGAAAAAGAGCTTGCTCTGTCCACTCCACGCATTGACCTGGTATTGCAGTACCTCCAGGAACGGTGCACCCCTTCTTAACCCAGTTTCCAAAAGCAGAACTCAATTCACCTGATTCATATTAGCCCGATTTAATGAATTGGAAGAAAGCATACGTCTTCATATGCACCTCAATTTGGCCCATTCACTTTTCACACTTCCTCCTTTTGTTTTTTATCTTTCACACTTTTGACTTTCTTTATTCATCCAAATAGCAAACTCATCACCACTCAACCTGACCAACTCGGCTATGTCCCCGTGCTGCAGTTCTCTGTCTTATCTAGATCATTTGCAATTGAATGGAATAGATCCCTTTTGGACAAAGTGGATTCACCTGCTGCTGCAGTGACCACAGGTGTGATAACATCTAGAATTGGCATCTGGTGCGATCTCTCCGCTTCCACTCCAAAGAAAGTTACCTGTTTATTCCTATCATGCATTGGTTTTTGGGGTTTTCTTTGAGTAATGATGATCTCTTTAGTAGTCTGTTGGCGCCCTCTCCTGGAGGAATAGTTTGCTTGCTCTTGGACATTCTAAAAGAGAGGTCATGATAGACATTGAGCTTCTGAGCTCAATTGGGGACAGTCATGGGTGATGAATGTTTGCAACCTACTGCGAAGCCTCATACCGCAATATAAGGAACGTCAAATACTAAGAAAGGGCGGCCTATGAAAGAATTACTACTTTCAATAAGTACACTTAAACGGCTAATTGGGAATAGAAAAACTGTAAAAAGCCCTCTGAGAAAGCCCCCCTCTAACCTTTGATAGTAAGCTTTTCTGTAGTCTGCCTGTTGATGTATTTTCCGTTTGAACTGTGCACAACATGAAGAGACGGAACACTGGCGGCTTGTCACAATGCCCCCCGATGACATCACAATAGCGCTGCTGCCTAGAAAACAAGCTGCGCAGAAGAAGTTGTTCTTTGGGTGGGAGGGTGGGCTAGTGGAAGGAGGGGGCAATCTCTTTTTTTCCCGGGTGGTAGGGGGATGACAGGAGAAGGGAAGCGGGTGGTGAGAAAGGTACAGAGGGCAGGGTTTGGGGGCTGGGAAGGAAAGGGAAAAGATTAGGGTTTGGGGATGATGAAAGGGCTTTCTACGGGTAAGGATGGCAAAGGGTGGCAGTGACGGAAAGTCAGGCAACCTGTCCTGTCCGTCTTTTTGTATCGTGAATTGGAAAGACTGCAAGGGGGAGGGGAGTTGCTTGCGCCCTAAAGGAGGAGTTATTCAGATTCATTGCAGTGGGCGGCGGCTGCAAAACGCACCATTCTTCTTGTTTTGGCTCTGCAAAGCAGCCTTTTCAAGGGTTGGCTTGGGTGACAAAATGTCTTGTGTAGGCGTGGGTTTGTCTCCCTCTCGCTCTCTCTCCCTAAGATGTGTCCGGCATAGGCCAGGGTGCCACTCGAGGCCCAAACCAATTCTGGTTATCGCTTCTCGGCCTTTTGGCTAAGATCAAGTGTAGTATCTGTTCTTATCAGTTTAATATCTGATACGTCCCCTATCTGGGGACCATATATTAAATGGATTTTTAGAACAGGGAGATGGAAAAAGAGCTTGCTCTGTCCACTCCACGCATTGACCTGGTATTGCAGTACCTCCAGGAACGGTGCACCCCTTCTTAACCCAGTTTCCAAAAGCAGAACTCAATTCACCTGATTCATATTAGCCCGATTTAATGAATTGGAAGAAAGCATACGTCTTCATATGCACCTCAATTTGGCCCATTCACTTTTCACACTTCCTCCTTTTGTTTTTTATCTTTCACACTTTTGACTTTCTTTATTCATCCAAATAGCAAACTCATCACCACTCAACCTGACCAACTCGGCTATGTCCCCGTGCTGCAGTTCTCTGTCTTATCTAGATCATTTGCAATTGAATGGAATAGATCCCTTTTGGACAAAGTGGATTCACCTGCTGCTGCAGTGACCACAGGTGTGATAACATCTAGAATTGGCATCTGATGCGATCTCTCCGCTTCCACTCCAAAGAAAGTTACCTGTTTATTCCTATCATGCATTGGTTTTTGGGGTTTTCTTTGAGTAATGATGATCTCTTTAGTAGTCTGTTGGCGCCCTCTCCTGGAGGAATAGTTTGCTTGCTCTTGGACATTCTAAAAGAGAGGTCATGATAGACATTGAGCTTCTGAGCTCAATTGGGGACAGTCATGGGTGATGAATGTTTGCAACCTACTGCGAAGCCTCATACCGCAATATAAGGAACGTCAAATACTAAGAAAGGGCGGCCTATGAAAGAATTACTACTTTCAATAAGTACACTTAAACGGCTAATTGGGAATAGAAAAACTGTAAAAAGCCCTCTGAGAAAGCCCCCCTCTAACCTTTGATAGTAAGCTTTTCTGTAGTCTGCCTGTTGATGTATTTTCCGTTTGAACTGTGCACAACATGAAGAGACGGAACACTGGCGGCTTGTCACAATGCCCCCCGATGACATCACAATAGCGCTGCTGCCTAGAAAACAAGCTGCGCAGAAGAAGTTGTTCTTTGGGTGGGAGGGTGGGCTAGTGGAAGGAGGGGGCAATCTCTTTTTTTCCCGGGTGGTAGGGGGATGACAGGAGAAGGGAAGCGGGTGGTGAGAAAGGTACAGAGGGCAGGGTTTGGGGGCTGGGAAGGAAAGGGAAAAGATTAGGGTTTGGGGATGATGAAAGGGCTTTCTACGGGTAAGGATGGCAAAGGGTGGCAGTGACGGAAAGTCAGGCAACCTGTCCTGTCCGTCTTTTTGTATCGTGAATTGGAAAGACTGCAAGGGGGAGGGGAGTTGCTTGCGCCCTAAAGGAGGAGTTATTCAGATTCATTGCAGTGGGCGGCGGCTGCAAAACGCACCATTCTTCTTGTTTTGGCTCTGCAAAGCAGCCTTTTCAAGGGTTGGCTTGGGTGACAAAATGTCTTGTGTAGGCGTGGGTTTGTCTCCCTCTCGCTCTCTCTCCCTAAGATGTGTCCGGCATAGGCCAGGGTGCCACTCGAGGCCCAAACCAATTCTGGTTATCGCTTCTCGGCCTTTTGGCTAAGATCAAGTGTAGTATCTGTTCTTATCAGTTTAATATCTGATACGTCCCCTATCTGGGGACCATATATTAAATGGATTTTTAGAACAGGGAGATGGAAAAAGAGCTTGCTCTGTCCACTCCACGCATTGACCTGGTATTGCAGTACCTCCAGGAACGGTGCACCCCTTCTTAACCCAGTTTCCAAAAGCAGAACTCAATTCACCTGATTCATATTAGCCCGATTTAATGAATTGGAAGAAAGCATACGTCTTCATATGCACCTCAATTTGGCCCATTCACTTTTCACACTTCCTCCTTTTGTTTTTTATCTTTCACACTTTTGACTTTCTTTATTCATCCAAATAGCAAACTCATCACCACTCAACCTGACCAACTCGGCTATGTCCCCGTGCTGCAGTTCTCTGTCTTATCTAGATCATTTGCAATTGAATGGAATAGATCCCTTTTGGACAAAGTGGATTCACCTGCTGCTGCAGTGACCACAGGTGTGATAACATCTAGAATTGGCATCTGGTGCGATCTCTCCGCTTCCACTCCAAAGAAAGTTACCTGTTTATTCCTATCATGCATTGGTTTTTGGGGTTTTCTTTGAGTAATGATGATCTCTTTAGTAGTCTGTTGGCGCCCTCTCCTGGAGGAATAGTTTGCTTGCTCTTGGACATTCTAAAAGAGAGGTCATGATAGACATTGAGCTTCTGAGCTCAATTGGGGACAGTCATGGGTGATGAATGTTTGCAACCTACTGCGAAGCCTCATACCGCAATATAAGGAACGTCAAATACTAAGAAAGGGCGGCCTATGAAAGAATTACTACTTTCAATAAGTACACTTAAACGGCTAATTGGGAATAGAAAAACTGTAAAAAGCCCTCTGAGAAAGCCCCCCTCTAACCTTTGATAGTAAGCTTTTCTGTAGTCTGCCTGTTGATGTATTTTCCGTTTGAACTGTGCACAACATGAAGAGACGGAACACTGGCGGCTTGTCACAATGCCCCCCGATGACATCACAATAGCGCTGCTGCCTAGAAAACAAGCTGCGCAGAAGAAGTTGTTCTTTGGGTGGGAGGGTGGGCTAGTGGAAGGAGGGGGCAATCTCTTTTTTTCCCGGGTGGTAGGGGGATGACAGGAGAAGGGAAGCGGGTGGTGAGAAAGGTACAGAGGGCAGGGTTTGGGGGCTGGGAAGGAAAGGGAAAAGATTAGGGTTTGGGGATGATGAAAGGGCTTTCTACGGGTAAGGATGGCAAAGGGTGGCAGTGACGGAAAGTCAGGCAACCTGTCCTGTCCGTCTTTTTGTATCGTGAATTGGAAAGACTGCAAGGGGGAGGGGAGTTGCTTGCGCCCTAAAGGAGGAGTTATTCAGATTCATTGCAGTGGGCGGCGGCTGCAAAACGCACCATTCTTCTTGTTTTGGCTCTGCAAAGCAGCCTTTTCAAGGGTTGGCTTGGGTGACAAAATGTCTTGTGTAGGCGTGGGTTTGTCTCCCTCTCGCTCTCTCTCCCTAAGATGTGTCCGGCATAGGCCAGGGTGCCACTCGAGGCCCAAACCAATTCTGGTTATCGCTTCTCGGCCTTTTGGCTAAGATCAAGTGTAGTATCTGTTCTTATCAGTTTAATATCTGATACGTCCCCTATCTGGGGACCATATATTAAATGGATTTTTAGAACAGGGAGATGGAAAAAGAGCTTGCTCTGTCCACTCCACGCATTGACCTGGTATTGCAGTACCTCCAGGAACGGTGCACCCCTTCTTAACCCAGTTTCCAAAAGCAGAACTCAATTCACCTGATTCATATTAGCCCGATTTAATGAATTGGAAGAAAGCATACGTCTTCATATGCACCTCAATTTGGCCCATTCACTTTTCACACTTCCTCCTTTTGTTTTTTATCTTTCACACTTTTGACTTTCTTTATTCATCCAAATAGCAAACTCATCACCACTCAACCTGACCAACTCGGCTATGTCCCCGTGCTGCAGTTCTCTGTCTTATCTAGATCATTTGCAATTGAATGGAATAGATCCCTTTTGGACAAAGTGGATTCACCTGCTGCTGCAGTGACCACAGGTGTGATAACATCTAGAATTGGCATCTGGTGCGATCTCTCCGCTTCCACTCCAAAGAAAGTTACCTGTTTATTCCTATCATGCATTGGTTTTTGGGGTTTTCTTTGAGTAATGATGATCTCTTTAGTAGTCTGTTGGCGCCCTCTCCTGGAGGAATAGTTTGCTTGCTCTTGGACATTCTAAAAGAGAGGTCATGATAGACATTGAGCTTCTGAGCTCAATTGGGGACAGTCATGGGTGATGAATGTTTGCAACCTACTGCGAAGCCTCATACCGCAATATAAGGAACGTCAAATACTAAGAAAGGGCGGCCTATGAAAGAATTACTACTTTCAATAAGTACACTTAAACGGCTAATTGGGAATAGAAAAACTGTAAAAAGCCCTCTGAGAAAGCCCCCCTCTAACCTTTGATAGTAAGCTTTTCTGTAGTCTGCCTGTTGATGTATTTTCCGTTTGAACTGTGCACAACATGAAGAGACGGAACACTGGCGGCTTGTCACAATGCCCCCCGATGACATCACAATAGCGCTGCTGCCTAGAAAACAAGCTGCGCAGAAGAAGTTGTTCTTTGGGTGGGAGGGTGGGCTAGTGGAAGGAGGGGGCAATCTCTTTTTTTCCCGGGTGGTAGGGGGATGACAGGAGAAGGGAAGCGGGTGGTGAGAAAGGTACAGAGGGCAGGGTTTGGGGGCTGGGAAGGAAAGGGAAAAGATTAGGGTTTGGGGATGATGAAAGGGCTTTCTACGGGTAAGGATGGCAAAGGGTGGCAGTGACGGAAAGTCAGGCAACCTGTCCTGTCCGTCTTTTTGTATCGTGAATTGGAAAGACTGCAAGGGGGAGGGGAGTTGCTTGCGCCCTAAAGGAGGAGTTATTCAGATTCATTGCAGTGGGCGGCGGCTGCAAAACGCACCATTCTTCTTGTTTTGGCTCTGCAAAGCAGCCTTTTCAAGGGTTGGCTTGGGTGACAAAATGTCTTGTGTAGGCGTGGGTTTGTCTCCCTCTCGCTCTCTCTCCCTAAGATGTGTCCGGCATAGGCCAGGGTGCCACTCGAGGCCCAAACCAATTCTGGTTATCGCTTCTCGGCCTTTTGGCTAAGATCAAGTGTAGTATCTGTTCTTATCAGTTTAATATCTGATACGTCCCCTATCTGGGGACCATATATTAAATGGATTTTTAGAACAGGGAGATGGAAAAAGAGCTTGCTCTGTCCACTCCACGCATTGACCTGGTATTGCAGTACCTCCAGGAACGGTGCACCCCTTCTTAACCCAGTTTCCAAAAGCAGAACTCAATTCACCTGATTCATATTAGCCCGATTTAATGAATTGGAAGAAAGCATACGTCTTCATATGCACCTCAATTTGGCCCATTCACTTTTCACACTTCCTCCTTTTGTTTTTTATCTTTCACACTTTTGACTTTCTTTATTCATCCAAATAGCAAACTCATCACCACTCAACCTGACCAACTCGGCTATGTCCCCGTGCTGCAGTTCTCTGTCTTATCTAGATCATTTGCAATTGAATGGAATAGATCCCTTTTGGACAAAGTGGATTCACCTGCTGCTGCAGTGACCACAGGTGTGATAACATCTAGAATTGGCATCTGGTGCGATCTCTCCGCTTCCACTCCAAAGAAAGTTACCTGTTTATTCCTATCATGCATTGGTTTTTGGGGTTTTCTTTGAGTAATGATGATCTCTTTAGTAGTCTGTTGGCGCCCTCTCCTGGAGGAATAGTTTGCTTGCTCTTGGACATTCTAAAAGAGAGGTCATGATAGACATTGAGCTTCTGAGCTCAATTGGGGACAGTCATGGGTGATGAATGTTTGCAACCTACTGCGAAGCCTCATACCGCAATATAAGGAACGTCAAATACTAAGAAAGGGCGGCCTATGAAAGAATTACTACTTTCAATAAGTACACTTAAACGGCTAATTGGGAATAGAAAAACTGTAAAAAGCCCTCTGAGAAAGCCCCCCTCTAACCTTTGATAGTAAGCTTTTCTGTAGTCTGCCTGTTGATGTATTTTCCGTTTGAACTGTGCACAACATGAAGAGACGGAACACTGGCGGCTTGTCACAATGCCCCCCGATGACATCACAATAGCGCTGCTGCCTAGAAAACAAGCTGCGCAGAAGAAGTTGTTCTTTGGGTGGGAGGGTGGGCTAGTGGAAGGAGGGGGCAATCTCTTTTTTTCCCGGGTGGTAGGGGGATGACAGGAGAAGGGAAGCGGGTGGTGAGAAAGGTACAGAGGGCAGGGTTTGGGGGCTGGGAAGGAAAGGGAAAAGATTAGGGTTTGGGGATGATGAAAGGGCTTTCTACGGGTAAGGATGGCAAAGGGTGGCAGTGACGGAAAGTCAGGCAACCTGTCCTGTCCGTCTTTTTGTATCGTGAATTGGAAAGACTGCAAGGGGGAGGGGAGTTGCTTGCGCCCTAAAGGAGGAGTTATTCAGATTCATTGCAGTGGGCGGCGGCTGCAAAACGCACCATTCTTCTTGTTTTGGCTCTGCAAAGCAGCCTTTTCAAGGGTTGGCTTGGGTGACAAAATGTCTTGTGTAGGCGTGGGTTTGTCTCCCTCTCGCTCTCTCTCCCTAAGATGTGTCCGGCATAGGCCAGGGTGCCACTCGAGGCCCAAACCAATTCTGGTTATCGCTACTCGGCCTTTTGGCTAAGATCAAGTGTAGTATCGTTCGAAAAGGTGGTTTAAGGCTCCGGCCACCTTAGTACAATGATGCAATGCACACTGGAAGGTTGCGCTTGTTAGTACTTTGGGAGGATAGTATATCCATCTAGAGGAAACCTTGGCCCTACCAGGATCGAGGCTATTAGACTGAGTAAGTGTGGGGGTTATGGTGCAATGTGCCCCAGGAATGGACACCCTGGAGGGAGTCTGAACTTGCTAGGTTGGGACCCTGGTAAGCCTCAGACTCTGTCGCACGCCGCGCCTTGCCTATTCATACTTTCCAAGCATATTGCCCTATCCCGGCCTTCTGGCTAAGAAGGGAAATTTTTATAATCCCGGTCGGAGGTCCGGTCAGCTTTGGGCTGAGAAACCAACACCCGGTTGGAGGTCCGGGTCAGCTTTGGCTGAGAAACCAACACCCGGTTGGAGGTCCGGTTAGCCTTGGGCTGAGAAACCAACACCCGGTTGGAGGTCCGGTCAGCCTTGGGCTGAGAAACCAACACCCGGTTGGAGGTCCGGTCAGCCTTGGGCTGAGAAACCAACACCGGTTGACGGTCCGGGCAGTCTCGGCTGCGAAACCAACGACTAGTAGCTCCCTACTCCACTTGGGTAAGATGCCTCGGTGGACGCTGGGAGCAACAACAAGGCTCAACCAGGCTTCGGCTTGGGGGAGCACCGAAGATCCCTGACCCTCGCTGTGGCCTTCTGGCTCGGAGGGACGGGGTTGATTTTTGGGGATCCTCTTCTCACGGAGGGGTCCACACGAATCCTAGCCTTTGCACTGTTTTTGGTGTGACTTTGGTCATGCATTTTTGCGGTGCTTTGGAAAGCTTCATTAAATCAAAAATCTGTTCTTATCAGTTTAATATCTGATACGTCCCCTATCTGGGGACCATATATTAAATGGATTTTTAGAACAGGGAGATGGAAAAAGAGCTTGCTCTGTCCACTCCACGCATTGACCTGGTATTGCAGTACCTCCAGGAACGGTGCACCCCTTCTTAACCCAGTTTCCAAAAGCAGAACTCAATTCACCTGATTCATATTAGCCCGATTTAATGAATTGGAAGAAAGCATACGTCTTCATATGCACCTCAATTTGGCCCATTCACTTTTCACACTTCCTCCTTTTGTTTTTTATCTTTCACACTTTTGACTTTCTTTATTCATCCAAATAGCAAACTCATCACCACTCAACCTGACCAACTCGGCTATGTCCCCGTGCTGCAGTTCTCTGTCTTATCTAGATCATTTGCAATTGAATGGAATAGATCCCTTTTGGACAAAGTGGATTCACCTGCTGCTGCAGTGACCACAGGTGTGATAACATCTAGAATTGGCATCTGGTGCGATCTCTCCGCTTCCACTCCAAAGAAAGTTACCTGTTTATTCCTATCATGCATTGGTTTTTGGGGTTTTCTTTGAGTAATGATGATCTCTTTAGTAGTCTGTTGGCGCCCTCTCCTGGAGGAATAGTTTGCTTGCTCTTGGACATTCTAAAAGAGAGGTCATGATAGACATTGAGCTTCTGAGCTCAATTGGGGACAGTCATGGGTGATGAATGTTTGCAACCTACTGCGAAGCCTCATACCGCAATATAAGGAACGTCAAATACTAAGAAAGGGCGGCCTATGAAAGAATTACTACTTTCAATAAGTACACTTAAACGGCTAATTGGGAATAGAAAAACTGTAAAAAGCCCTCTGAGAAAGCCCCCCTCTAACCTTTGATAGTAAGCTTTTCTGTAGTCTGCCTGTTGATGTATTTTCCGTTTGAACTGTGCACAACATGAAGAGACGGAACACTGGCGGCTTGTCACAATGCCCCCCGATGACATCACAATAGCGCTGCTGCCTAGAAAACAAGCTGCGCAGAAGAAGTTGTTCTTTGGGTGGGAGGGTGGGCTAGTGGAAGGAGGGGGCAATCTCTTTTTTTCCCGGGTGGTAGGGGGATGACAGGAGAAGGGAAGCGGGTGGTGAGAAAGGTACAGAGGGCAGGGTTTGGGGGCTGGGAAGGAAAGGGAAAAGATTAGGGTTTGGGGATGATGAAAGGGCTTTCTACGGGTAAGGATGGCAAAGGGTGGCAGTGACGGAAAGTCAGGCAACCTGTCCTGTCCGTCTTTTTGTATCGTGAATTGGAAAGACTGCAAGGGGGAGGGGAGTTGCTTGCGCCCTAAAGGAGGAGTTATTCAGATTCATTGCAGTGGGCGGCGGCTGCAAAACGCACCATTCTTCTTGTTTTGGCTCTGCAAAGCAGCCTTTTCAAGGGTTGGCTTGGGTGACAAAATGTCTTGTGTAGGCGTGGGTTTGTCTCCCTCTCGCTCTCTCTCCCTAAGATGTGTCCGGCATAGGCCAGGGTGCCACTCGAGGCCCAAACCAATTCTGGTTATCGCTTCTCGGCCTTTTGGCTAAGATCAAGTGTAGTATCTGTTCTTATCAGTTTAATATCTGATACGTCCCCTATCTGGGGACCATATATTAAATGGATTTTTAGAACAGGGAGATGGAAAAAGAGCTTGCTCTGTCCACTCCACGCATTGACCTGGTATTGCAGTACCTCCAGGAACGGTGCACCCCTTCTTAACCCAGTTTCCAAAAGCAGAACTCAATTCACCTGATTCATATTAGCCCGATTTAATGAATTGGAAGAAAGCATACGTCTTCATATGCACCTCAATTTGGCCCATTCACTTTTCACACTTCCTCCTTTTGTTTTTTATCTTTCACACTTTTGACTTTCTTTATTCATCCAAATAGCAAACTCATCACCACTCAACCTGACCAACTCGGCTATGTCCCCGTGCTGCAGTTCTCTGTCTTATCTAGATCATTTGCAATTGAATGGAATAGATCCCTTTTGGACAAAGTGGATTCACCTGCTGCTGCAGTGACCACAGGTGTGATAACATCTAGAATTGGCATCTGGTGCGATCTCTCCGCTTCCACTCCAAAGAAAGTTACCTGTTTATTCCTATCATGCATTGGTTTTTGGGGTTTTCTTTGAGTAATGATGATCTCTTTAGTAGTCTGTTGGCGCCCTCTCCTGGAGGAATAGTTTGCTTGCTCTTGGACATTCTAAAAGAGAGGTCATGATAGACATTGAGCTTCTGAGCTCAATTGGGGACAGTCATGGGTGATGAATGTTTGCAACCTACTGCGAAGCCTCATACCGCAATATAAGGAACGTCAAATACTAAGAAAGGGCGGCCTATGAAAGAATTACTACTTTCAATAAGTACACTTAAACGGCTAATTGGGAATAGAAAAACTGTAAAAAGCCCTCTGAGAAAGCCCCCCTCTAACCTTTGATAGTAAGCTTTTCTGTAGTCTGCCTGTTGATGTATTTTCCGTTTGAACTGTGCACAACATGAAGAGACGGAACACTGGCGGCTTGTCACAATGCCCCCCGATGACATCACAATAGCGCTGCTGCCTAGAAAACAAGCTGCGCAGAAGAAGTTGTTCTTTGGGTGGGAGGGTGGGCTAGTGGAAGGAGGGGGCAATCTCTTTTTTTCCCGGGTGGTAGGGGGATGACAGGAGAAGGGAAGCGGGTGGTGAGAAAGGTACAGAGGGCAGGGTTTGGGGGCTGGGAAGGAAAGGGAAAAGATTAGGGTTTGGGGATGATGAAAGGGCTTTCTACGGGTAAGGATGGCAAAGGGTGGCAGTGACGGAAAGTCAGGCAACCTGTCCTGTCCGTCTTTTTGTATCGTGAATTGGAAAGACTGCAAGGGGGAGGGGAGTTGCTTGCGCCCTAAAGGAGGAGTTATTCAGATTCATTGCAGTGGGCGGCGGCTGCAAAACGCACCATTCTTCTTGTTTTGGCTCTGCAAAGCAGCCTTTTCAAGGGTTGGCTTGGGTGACAAAATGTCTTGTGTAGGCGTGGGTTTGTCTCCCTCTCGCTCTCTCTCCCTAAGATGTGTCCGGCATAGGCCAGGGTGCCACTCGAGGCCCAAACCAATTCTGGTTATCGCTTCTCGGCCTTTTGGCTAAGATCAAGTGTAGTATCTGTTCTTATCAGTTTAATATCTGATACGTCCCCTATCTGGGGACCATATATTAAATGGATTTTTAGAACAGGGAGATGGAAAAAGAGCTTGCTCTGTCCACTCCACGCATTGACCTGGTATTGCAGTACCTCCAGGAACGGTGCACCCCTTCTTAACCCAGTTTCCAAAAGCAGAACTCAATTCACCTGATTCATATTAGCCCGATTTAATGAATTGGAAGAAAGCATACGTCTTCATATGCACCTCAATTTGGCCCATTCACTTTTCACACTTCCTCCTTTTGTTTTTTATCTTTCACACTTTTGACTTTCTTTATTCATCCAAATAGCAAACTCATCACCACTCAACCTGACCAACTCGGCTATGTCCCCGTGCTGCAGTTCTCTGTCTTATCTAGATCATTTGCAATTGAATGGAATAGATCCCTTTTGGACAAAGTGGATTCACCTGCTGCTGCAGTGACCACAGGTGTGATAACATCTAGAATTGGCATCTGGTGCGATCTCTCCGCTTCCACTCCAAAGAAAGTTACCTGTTTATTCCTATCATGCATTGGTTTTTGGGGTTTTCTTTGAGTAATGATGATCTCTTTAGTAGTCTGTTGGCGCCCTCTCCTGGAGGAATAGTTTGCTTGCTCTTGGACATTCTAAAAGAGAGGTCATGATAGACATTGAGCTTCTGAGCTCAATTGGGGACAGTCATGGGTGATGAATGTTTGCAACCTACTGCGAAGCCTCATACCGCAATATAAGGAACGTCAAATACTAAGAAAGGGCGGCCTATGAAAGAATTACTACTTTCAATAAGTACACTTAAACGGCTAATTGGGAATAGAAAAACTGTAAAAAGCCCTCTGAGAAAGCCCCCCTCTAACCTTTGATAGTAAGCTTTTCTGTAGTCTGCCTGTTGATGTATTTTCCGTTTGAACTGTGCACAACATGAAGAGACGGAACACTGGCGGCTTGTCACAATGCCCCCCGATGACATCACAATAGCGCTGCTGCCTAGAAAACAAGCTGCGCAGAAGAAGTTGTTCTTTGGGTGGGAGGGTGGGCTAGTGGAAGGAGGGGGCAATCTCTTTTTTTCCCGGGTGGTAGGGGGATGACAGGAGAAGGGAAGCGGGTGGTGAGAAAGGTACAGAGGGCAGGGTTTGGGGGCTGGGAAGGAAAGGGAAAAGATTAGGGTTTGGGGATGATGAAAGGGCTTTCTACGGGTAAGGATGGCAAAGGGTGGCAGTGACGGAAAGTCAGGCAACCTGTCCTGTCCGTCTTTTTGTATCGTGAATTGGAAAGACTGCAAGGGGGAGGGGAGTTGCTTGCGCCCTAAAGGAGGAGTTATTCAGATTCATTGCAGTGGGCGGCGGCTGCAAAACGCACCATTCTTCTTGTTTTGGCTCTGCAAAGCAGCCTTTTCAAGGGTTGGCTTGGGTGACAAAATGTCTTGTGTAGGCGTGGGTTTGTCTCCCTCTCGCTCTCTCTCCCTAAGATGTGTCCGGCATAGGCCAGGGTGCCACTCGAGGCCCAAACCAATTCTGGTTATCGCTTCTCGGCCTTTTGGCTAAGATCAAGTGTAGTATCTGTTCTTATCAGTTTAATATCTGATACGTCCCCTATCTGGGGACCATATATTAAATGGATTTTTAGAACAGGGAGATGGAAAAAGAGCTTGCTCTGTCCACTCCACGCATTGACCTGGTATTGCAGTACCTCCAGGAACGGTGCACCCCTTCTTAACCCAGTTTCCAAAAGCAGAACTCAATTCACCTGATTCATATTAGCCCGATTTAATGAATTGGAAGAAAGCATACGTCTTCATATGCACCTCAATTTGGCCCATTCACTTTTCACACTTCCTCCTTTTGTTTTTTATCTTTCACACTTTTGACTTTCTTTATTCATCCAAATAGCAAACTCATCACCACTCAACCTGACCAACTCGGCTATGTCCCCGTGCTGCAGTTCTCTGTCTTATCTAGATCATTTGCAATTGAATGGAATAGATCCCTTTTGGACAAAGTGGATTCACCTGCTGCTGCAGTGACCACAGGTGTGATAACATCTAGAATTGGCATCTGGTGCGATCTCTCCGCTTCCACTCCAAAGAAAGTTACCTGTTTATTCCTATCATGCATTGGTTTTTGGGGTTTTCTTTGAGTAATGATGATCTCTTTAGTAGTCTGTTGGCGCCCTCTCCTGGAGGAATAGTTTGCTTGCTCTTGGACATTCTAAAAGAGAGGTCATGATAGACATTGAGCTTCTGAGCTCAATTGGGGACAGTCATGGGTGATGAATGTTTGCAACCTACTGCGAAGCCTCATACCGCAATATAAGGAACGTCAAATACTAAGAAAGGGCGGCCTATGAAAGAATTACTACTTTCAATAAGTACACTTAAACGGCTAATTGGGAATAGAAAAACTGTAAAAAGCCCTCTGAGAAAGCCCCCCTCTAACCTTTGATAGTAAGCTTTTCTGTAGTCTGCCTGTTGATGTATTTTCCGTTTGAACTGTGCACAACATGAAGAGACGGAACACTGGCGGCTTGTCACAATGCCCCCCGATGACATCACAATAGCGCTGCTGCCTAGAAAACAAGCTGCGCAGAAGAAGTTGTTCTTTGGGTGGGAGGGTGGGCTAGTGGAAGGAGGGGGCAATCTCTTTTTTTCCCGGGTGGTAGGGGGATGACAGGAGAAGGGAAGCGGGTGGTGAGAAAGGTACAGAGGGCAGGGTTTGGGGGCTGGGAAGGAAAGGGAAAAGATTAGGGTTTGGGGATGATGAAAGGGCTTTCTACGGGTAAGGATGGCAAAGGGTGGCAGTGACGGAAAGTCAGGCAACCTGTCCTGTCCGTCTTTTTGTATCGTGAATTGGAAAGACTGCAAGGGGGAGGGGAGTTGCTTGCGCCCTAAAGGAGGAGTTATTCAGATTCATTGCAGTGGGCGGCGGCTGCAAAACGCACCATTCTTCTTGTTTTGGCTCTGCAAAGCAGCCTTTTCAAGGGTTGGCTTGGGTGACAAAATGTCTTGTGTAGGCGTGGGTTTGTCTCCCTCTCGCTCTCTCTCCCTAAGATGTGTCCGGCATAGGCCAGGGTGCCACTCGAGGCCCAAACCAATTCTGGTTATCGCTTCTCGGCCTTTTGGCTAAGATCAAGTGTAGTATCTGTTCTTATCAGTTTAATATCTGATACGTCCCCTATCTGGGGACCATATATTAAATGGATTTTTAGAACAGGGAGATGGAAAAAGAGCTTGCTCTGTCCACTCCACGCATTGACCTGGTATTGCAGTACCTCCAGGAACGGTGCACCCCTTCTTAACCCAGTTTCCAAAAGCAGAACTCAATTCACCTGATTCATATTAGCCCGATTTAATGAATTGGAAGAAAGCATACGTCTTCATATGCACCTCAATTTGGCCCATTCACTTTTCACACTTCCTCCTTTTGTTTTTTATCTTTCACACTTTTGACTTTCTTTATTCATCCAAATAGCAAACTCATCACCACTCAACCTGACCAACTCGGCTATGTCCCCGTGCTGCAGTTCTCTGTCTTATCTAGATCATTTGCAATTGAATGGAATAGATCCCTTTTGGACAAAGTGGATTCACCTGCTGCTGCAGTGACCACAGGTGTGATAACATCTAGAATTGGCATCTGGTGCGATCTCTCCGCTTCCACTCCAAAGAAAGTTACCTGTTTATTCCTATCATGCATTGGTTTTTGGGGTTTTCTTTGAGTAATGATGATCTCTTTAGTAGTCTGTTGGCGCCCTCTCCTGGAGGAATAGTTTGCTTGCTCTTGGACATTCTAAAAGAGAGGTCATGATAGACATTGAGCTTCTGAGCTCAATTGGGGACAGTCATGGGTGATGAATGTTTGCAACCTACTGCGAAGCCTCATACCGCAATATAAGGAACGTCAAATACTAAGAAAGGGCGGCCTATGAAAGAATTACTACTTTCAATAAGTACACTTAAACGGCTAATTGGGAATAGAAAAACTGTAAAAAGCCCTCTGAGAAAGCCCCCCTCTAACCTTTGATAGTAAGCTTTTCTGTAGTCTGCCTGTTGATGTATTTTCCGTTTGAACTGTGCACAACATGAAGAGACGGAACACTGGCGGCTTGTCACAATGCCCCCCGATGACATCACAATAGCGCTGCTGCCTAGAAAACAAGCTGCGCAGAAGAAGTTGTTCTTTGGGTGGGAGGGTGGGCTAGTGGAAGGAGGGGGCAATCTCTTTTTTTCCCGGGTGGTAGGGGGATGACAGGAGAAGGGAAGCGGGTGGTGAGAAAGGTACAGAGGGCAGGGTTTGGGGGCTGGGAAGGAAAGGGAAAAGATTAGGGTTTGGGGATGATGAAAGGGCTTTCTACGGGTAAGGATGGCAAAGGGTGGCAGTGACGGAAAGTCAGGCAACCTGTCCTGTCCGTCTTTTTGTATCGTGAATTGGAAAGACTGCAAGGGGGAGGGGAGTTGCTTGCGCCCTAAAGGAGGAGTTATTCAGATTCATTGCAGTGGGCGGCGGCTGCAAAACGCACCATTCTTCTTGTTTTGGCTCTGCAAAGCAGCCTTTTCAAGGGTTGGCTTGGGTGACAAAATGTCTTGTGTAGGCGTGGGTTTGTCTCCCTCTCGCTCTCTCTCCCTAAGATGTGTCCGGCATAGGCCAGGGTGCCACTCGAGGCCCAAACCAATTCTGGTTATCGCTTCTCGGCCTTTTGGCTAAGATCAAGTGTAGTATCTGTTCTTATCAGTTTAATATCTGATACGTCCCCTATCTGGGGACCATATATTAAATGGATTTTTAGAACAGGGAGATGGAAAAAGAGCTTGCTCTGTCCACTCCACGCATTGACCTGGTATTGCAGTACCTCCAGGAACGGTGCACCCCTTCTTAACCCAGTTTCCAAAAGCAGAACTCAATTCACCTGATTCATATTAGCCCGATTTAATGAATTGGAAGAAAGCATACGTCTTCATATGCACCTCAATTTGGCCCATTCACTTTTCACACTTCCTCCTTTTGTTTTTTATCTTTCACACTTTTGACTTTCTTTATTCATCCAAATAGCAAACTCATCACCACTCAACCTGACCAACTCGGCTATGTCCCCGTGCTGCAGTTCTCTGTCTTATCTAGATCATTTGCAATTGAATGGAATAGATCCCTTTTGGACAAAGTGGATTCACCTGCTGCTGCAGTGACCACAGGTGTGATAACATCTAGAATTGGCATCTGGTGCGATCTCTCCGCTTCCACTCCAAAGAAAGTTACCTGTTTATTCCTATCATGCATTGGTTTTTGGGGTTTTCTTTGAGTAATGATGATCTCTTTAGTAGTCTGTTGGCGCCCTCTCCTGGAGGAATAGTTTGCTTGCTCTTGGACATTCTAAAAGAGAGGTCATGATAGACATTGAGCTTCTGAGCTCAATTGGGGACAGTCATGGGTGATGAATGTTTGCAACCTACTGCGAAGCCTCATACCGCAATATAAGGAACGTCAAATACTAAGAAAGGGCGGCCTATGAAAGAATTACTACTTTCAATAAGTACACTTAAACGGCTAATTGGGAATAGAAAAACTGTAAAAAGCCCTCTGAGAAAGCCCCCCTCTAACCTTTGATAGTAAGCTTTTCTGTAGTCTGCCTGTTGATGTATTTTCCGTTTGAACTGTGCACAACATGAAGAGACGGAACACTGGCGGCTTGTCACAATGCCCCCCGATGACATCACAATAGCGCTGCTGCCTAGAAAACAAGCTGCGCAGAAGAAGTTGTTCTTTGGGTGGGAGGGTGGGCTAGTGGAAGGAGGGGGCAATCTCTTTTTTTCCCGGGTGGTAGGGGGATGACAGGAGAAGGGAAGCGGGTGGTGAGAAAGGTACAGAGGGCAGGGTTTGGGGGCTGGGAAGGAAAGGGAAAAGATTAGGGTTTGGGGATGATGAAAGGGCTTTCTACGGGTAAGGATGGCAAAGGGTGGCAGTGACGGAAAGTCAGGCAACCTGTCCTGTCCGTCTTTTTGTATCGTGAATTGGAAAGACTGCAAGGGGGAGGGGAGTTGCTTGCGCCCTAAAGGAGGAGTTATTCAGATTCATTGCAGTGGGCGGCGGCTGCAAAACGCACCATTCTTCTTGTTTTGGCTCTGCAAAGCAGCCTTTTCAAGGGTTGGCTTGGGTGACAAAATGTCTTGTGTAGGCGTGGGTTTGTCTCCCTCTCGCTCTCTCTCCCTAAGATGTGTCCGGCATAGGCCAGGGTGCCACTCGAGGCCCAAACCAATTCTGGTTATCGCTTCTCGGCCTTTTGGCTAAGATCAAGTGTAGTATCTGTTCTTATCAGTTTAATATCTGATACGTCCCCTATCTGGGGACCATATATTAAATGGATTTTTAGAACAGGGAGATGGAAAAAGAGCTTGCTCTGTCCACTCCACGCATTGACCTGGTATTGCAGTACCTCCAGGAACGGTGCACCCCTTCTTAACCCAGTTTCCAAAAGCAGAACTCAATTCACCTGATTCATATTAGCCCGATTTAATGAATTGGAAGAAAGCATACGTCTTCATATGCACCTCAATTTGGCCCATTCACTTTTCACACTTCCTCCTTTTGTTTTTTATCTTTCACACTTTTGACTTTCTTTATTCATCCAAATAGCAAACTCATCACCACTCAACCTGACCAACTCGGCTATGTCCCCGTGCTGCAGTTCTCTGTCTTATCTAGATCATTTGCAATTGAATGGAATAGATCCCTTTTGGACAAAGTGGATTCACCTGCTGCTGCAGTGACCACAGGTGTGATAACATCTAGAATTGGCATCTGGTGCGATCTCTCCGCTTCCACTCCAAAGAAAGTTACCTGTTTATTCCTATCATGCATTGGTTTTTGGGGTTTTCTTTGAGTAATGATGATCTCTTTAGTAGTCTGTTGGCACCCTCTCCTGGAGGAATAGTTTGCTTGCTCTTGGACATTCTAAAAGAGAGGTCATGATAGACATTGAGCTTCTGAGCTCAATTGGGGACAGTCATGGGTGATGAATGTTTGCAACCTACTGCGAAGCCTCATACCGCAATATAAGGAACGTCAAATACTAAGAAAGGGCGGCCTATGAAAGAATTACTACTTTCAATAAGTACACTTAAACGGCTAATTGGGAATAGAAAAACTGTAAAAAGCCCTCTGAGAAAGCCCCCCTCTAACCTTTGATAGTAAGCTTTTCTGTAGTCTGCCTGTTGATGTATTTTCCGTTTGAACTGTGCACAACATGAAGAGACGGAACACTGGCGGCTTGTCACAATGCCCCCCGATGACATCACAATAGCGCTGCTGCCTAGAAAACAAGCTGCGCAGAAGAAGTTGTTCTTTGGGTGGGAGGGTGGGCTAGTGGAAGGAGGGGGCAATCTCTTTTTTTCCCGGGTGGTAGGGGGATGACAGGAGAAGGGAAGCGGGTGGTGAGAAAGGTACAGAGGGCAGGGTTTGGGGGCTGGGAAGGAAAGGGAAAAGATTAGGGTTTGGGGATGATGAAAGGGCTTTCTACGGGTAAGGATGGCAAAGGGTGGCAGTGACGGAAAGTCAGGCAACCTGTCCTGTCCGTCTTTTTGTATCGTGAATTGGAAAGACTGCAAGGGGGAGGGGAGTTGCTTGCGCCCTAAAGGAGGAGTTATTCAGATTCATTGCAGTGGGCGGCGGCTGCAAAACGCACCATTCTTCTTGTTTTGGCTCTGCAAAGCAGCCTTTTCAAGGGTTGGCTTGGGTGACAAAATGTCTTGTGTAGGCGTGGGTTTGTCTCCCTCTCGCTCTCTCTCCCTAAGATGTGTCCGGCATAGGCCAGGGTGCCACTCGAGGCCCAAACCAATTCTGGTTATCGCTTCTCGGCCTTTTGGCTAAGATCAAGTGTAGTATCTGTTCTTATCAGTTTAATATCTGATACGTCCCCTATCTGGGGACCATATATTAAATGGATTTTTAGAACAGGGAGATGGAAAAAGAGCTTGCTCTGTCCACTCCACGCATTGACCTGGTATTGCAGTACCTCCAGGAACGGTGCACCCCTTCTTAACCCAGTTTCCAAAAGCAGAACTCAATTCACCTGATTCATATTAGCCCGATTTAATGAATTGGAAGAAAGCATACGTCTTCATATGCACCTCAATTTGGCCCATTCACTTTTCACACTTCCTCCTTTTGTTTTTTATCTTTCACACTTTTGACTTTCTTTATTCATCCAAATAGCAAACTCATCACCACTCAACCTGACCAACTCGGCTATGTCCCCGTGCTGCAGTTCTCTGTCTTATCTAGATCATTTGCAATTGAATGGAATAGATCCCTTTTGGACAAAGTGGATTCACCTGCTGCTGCAGTGACCACAGGTGTGATAACATCTAGAATTGGCATCTGGTGCGATCTCTCCGCTTCCACTCCAAAGAAAGTTACCTGTTTATTCCTATCATGCATTGGTTTTTGGGGTTTTCTTTGAGTAATGATGATCTCTTTAGTAGTCTGTTGGCGCCCTCTCCTGGAGGAATAGTTTGCTTGCTCTTGGACATTCTAAAAGAGAGGTCATGATAGACATTGAGCTTCTGAGCTCAATTGGGGACAGTCATGGGTGATGAATGTTTGCAACCTACTGCGAAGCCTCATACCGCAATATAAGGAACGTCAAATACTAAGAAAGGGCGGCCTATGAAAGAATTACTACTTTCAATAAGTACACTTAAACGGCTAATTGGGAATAGAAAAACTGTAAAAAGCCCTCTGAGAAAGCCCCCCTCTAACCTTTGATAGTAAGCTTTTCTGTAGTCTGCCTGTTGATGTATTTTCCGTTTGAACTGTGCACAACATGAAGAGACGGAACACTGGCGGCTTGTCACAATGCCCCCCGATGACATCACCATAGCGCTGCTGCCTAGAAAACAAGCTGCGCAGAAGAAGTTGTTCTTTGGGTGGGAGGGTGGGCTAGTGGAAGGAGGGGGCAATCTCTTTTTTTCCCGGGTGGTAGGGGGATGACAGGAGAAGGGAAGCGGGTGGTGAGAAAGGTACAGAGGGCAGGGTTTGGGGGCTGGGAAGGAAAGGGAAAAGATTAGGGTTTGGGGATGATGAAAGGGCTTTCTACGGGTAAGGATGGCAAAGGGTGGCAGTGACGGAAAGTCAGGCAACCTGTCCTGTCCGTCTTTTTGTATCGTGAATTGGAAAGACTGCAAGGGGGAGGGGAGTTGCTTGCGCCCTAAAGGAGGAGTTATTCAGATTCATTGCAGTGGGCGGCGGCTGCAAAACGCACCATTCTTCTTGTTTTGGCTCTGCAAAGCAGCCTTTTCAAGGGTTGGCTTGGGTGACAAAATGTCTTGTGTAGGCGTGGGTTTGTCTCCCTCTCGCTCTCTCTCCCTAAGATGTGTCCGGCATAGGCCAGGGTGCCACTCGAGGCCCAAACCAATTCTGGTTATCGCTTCTCGGCCTTTTGGCTAAGATCAAGTGTAGTATCTGTTCTTATCAGTTTAATATCTGATACGTCCCCTATCTGGGGACCATATATTAAATGGATTTTTAGAACAGGGAGATGGAAAAAGAGCTTGCTCTGTCCACTCCACGCATTGACCTGGTATTGCAGTACCTCCAGGAACGGTGCACCCCTTCTTAACCCAGTTTCCAAAAGCAGAACTCAATTCACCTGATTCATATTAGCCCGATTTAATGAATTGGAAGAAAGCATACGTCTTCATATGCACCTCAATTTGGCCCATTCACTTTTCACACTTCCTCCTTTTGTTTTTTATCTTTCACACTTTTGACTTTCTTTATTCATCCAAATAGCAAACTCATCACCACTCAACCTGACCAACTCGGCTATGTCCCCGTGCTGCAGTTCTCTGTCTTATCTAGATCATTTGCAATTGAATGGAATAGATCCCTTTTGGACAAAGTGGATTCACCTGCTGCTGCAGTGACCACAGGTGTGATAACATCTAGAATTGGCATCTGGTGCGATCTCTCCGCTTCCACTCCAAAGAAAGTTACCTGTTTATTCCTATCATGCATTGGTTTTTGGGGTTTTCTTTGAGTAATGATGATCTCTTTAGTAGTCTGTTGGCGCCCTCTCCTGGAGGAATAGTTTGCTTGCTCTTGGACATTCTAAAAGAGAGGTCATGATAGACATTGAGCTTCTGAGCTCAATTGGGGACAGTCATGGGTGATGAATGTTTGCAACCTACTGCGAAGCCTCATACCGCAATATAAGGAACGTCAAATACTAAGAAAGGGCGGCCTATGAAAGAATTACTACTTTCAATAAGTACACTTAAACGGCTAATTGGGAATAGAAAAACTGTAAAAAGCCCTCTGAGAAAGCCCCCCTCTAACCTTTGATAGTAAGCTTTTCTGTAGTCTGCCTGTTGATGTATTTTCCGTTTGAACTGTGCACAACATGAAGAGACGGAACACTGGCGGCTTGTCACAATGCCCCCCGATGACATCACAATAGCGCTGCTGCCTAGAAAACAAGCTGCGCAGAAGAAGTTGTTCTTTGGGTGGGAGGGTGGGCTAGTGGAAGGAGGGGGCAATCTCTTTTTTTCCCGGGTGGTAGGGGGATGACAGGAGAAGGGAAGCGGGTGGTGAGAAAGGTACAGAGGGCAGGGTTTGGGGGCTGGGAAGGAAAGGGAAAAGATTAGGGTTTGGGGATGATGAAAGGGCTTTCTACGGGTAAGGATGGCAAAGGGTGGCAGTGACGGAAAGTCAGGCAACCTGTCCTGTCCGTCTTTTTGTATCGTGAATTGGAAAGACTGCAAGGGGGAGGGGAGTTGCTTGCGCCCTAAAGGAGGAGTTATTCAGATTCATTGCAGTGGGCGGCGGCTGCAAAACGCACCATTCTTCTTGTTTTGGCTCTGCAAAGCAGCCTTTTCAAGGGTTGGCTTGGGTGACAAAATGTCTTGTGTAGGCGTGGGTTTGTCTCCCTCTCGCTCTCTCTCCCTAAGATGTGTCCGGCATAGGCCAGGGTGCCACTCGAGGCCCAAACCAATTCTGGTTATCGCTTCTCGGCCTTTTGGCTAAGATCAAGTGTAGTATCTGTTCTTATCAGTTTAATATCTGATACGTCCCCTATCTGGGGACCATATATTAAATGGATTTTTAGAACAGGGAGATGGAAAAAGAGCTTGCTCTGTCCACTCCACGCATTGACCTGGTATTGCAGTACCTCCAGGAACGGTGCACCCCTTCTTAACCCAGTTTCCAAAAGCAGAACTCAATTCACCTGATTCATATTAGCCCGATTTAATGAATTGGAAGAAAGCATACGTCTTCATATGCACCTCAATTTGGCCCATTCACTTTTCACACTTCCTCCTTTTGTTTTTTATCTTTCACACTTTTGACTTTCTTTATTCATCCAAATAGCAAACTCATCACCACTCAACCTGACCAACTCGGCTATGTCCCCGTGCTGCAGTTCTCTGTCTTATCTAGATCATTTGCAATTGAATGGAATAGATCCCTTTTGGACAAAGTGGATTCACCTGCTGCTGCAGTGACCACAGGTGTGATAACATCTAGAATTGGCATCTGGTGCGATCTCTCCGCTTCCACTCCAAAGAAAGTTACCTGTTTATTCCTATCATGCATTGGTTTTTGGGGTTTTCTTTGAGTAATGATGATCTCTTTAGTAGTCTGTTGGCGCCCTCTCCTGGAGGAATAGTTTGCTTGCTCTTGGACATTCTAAAAGAGAGGTCATGATAGACATTGAGCTTCTGAGCTCAATTGGGGACAGTCATGGGTGATGAATGTTTGCAACCTACTGCGAAGCCTCATACCGCAATATAAGGAACGTCAAATACTAAGAAAGGGCGGCCTATGAAAGAATTACTACTTTCAATAAGTACACTTAAACGGCTAATTGGGAATAGAAAAACTGTAAAAAGCCCTCTGAGAAAGCCCCCCTCTAACCTTTGATAGTAAGCTTTTCTGTAGTCTGCCTGTTGATGTATTTTCCGTTTGAACTGTGCACAACATGAAGAGACGGAACACTGGCGGCTTGTCACAATGCCCCCCGATGACATCACAATAGCGCTGCTGCCTAGAAAACAAGCTGCGCAGAAGAAGTTGTTCTTTGGGTGGGAGGGTGGGCTAGTGGAAGGAGGGGGCAATCTCTTTTTTTCCCGGGTGGTAGGGGGATGACAGGAGAAGGGAAGCGGGTGGTGAGAAAGGTACAGAGGGCAGGGTTTGGGGGCTGGGAAGGAAAGGGAAAAGATTAGGGTTTGGGGATGATGAAAGGGCTTTCTACGGGTAAGGATGGCAAAGGGTGGCAGTGACGGAAAGTCAGGCAACCTGTCCTGTCCGTCTTTTTGTATCGTGAATTGGAAAGACTGCAAGGGGGAGGGGAGTTGCTTGCGCCCTAAAGGAGGAGTTATTCAGATTCATTGCAGTGGGCGGCGGCTGCAAAACGCACCATTCTTCTTGTTTTGGCTCTGCAAAGCAGCCTTTTCAAGGGTTGGCTTGGGTGACAAAATGTCTTGTGTAGGCGTGGGTTTGTCTCCCTCTCGCTCTCTCTCCCTAAGATGTGTCCGGCATAGGCCAGGGTGCCACTCGAGGCCCAAACCAATTCTGGTTATCGCTTCTCGGCCTTTTGGCTAAGATCAAGTGTAGTATCTGTTCTTATCAGTTTAATATCTGATACGTCCCCTATCTGGGGACCATATATTAAATGGATTTTTAGAACAGGGAGATGGAAAAAGAGCTTGCTCTGTCCACTCCACGCATTGACCTGGTATTGCAGTACCTCCAGGAACGGTGCACCCCTTCTTAACCCAGTTTCCAAAAGCAGAACTCAATTCACCTGATTCATATTAGCCCGATTTAATGAATTGGAAGAAAGCATACGTCTTCATATGCACCTCAATTTGGCCCATTCACTTTTCACACTTCCTCCTTTTGTTTTTTATCTTTCACACTTTTGACTTTCTTTATTCATCCAAATAGCAAACTCATCACCACTCAACCTGACCAACTCGGCTATGTCCCCGTGCTGCAGTTCTCTGTCTTATCTAGATCATTTGCAATTGAATGGAATAGATCCCTTTTGGACAAAGTGGATTCACCTGCTGCTGCAGTGACCACAGGTGTGATAACATCTAGAATTGGCATCTGGTGCGATCTCTCCGCTTCCACTCCAAAGAAAGTTACCTGTTTATTCCTATCATGCATTGGTTTTTGGGGTTTTCTTTGAGTAATGATGATCTCTTTAGTAGTCTGTTGGCGCCCTCTCCTGGAGGAATAGTTTGCTTGCTCTTGGACATTCTAAAAGAGAGGTCATGATAGACATTGAGCTTCTGAGCTCAATTGGGGACAGTCATGGGTGATGAATGTTTGCAACCTACTGCGAAGCCTCATACCGCAATATAAGGAACGTCAAATACTAAGAAAGGGCGGCCTATGAAAGAATTACTACTTTCAATAAGTACACTTAAACGGCTAATTGGGAATAGAAAAACTGTAAAAAGCCCTCTGAGAAAGCCCCCCTCTAACCTTTGATAGTAAGCTTTTCTGTAGTCTGCCTGTTGATGTATTTTCCGTTTGAACTGTGCACAACATGAAGAGACGGAACACTGGCGGCTTGTCACAATGCCCCCCGATGACATCACAATAGCGCTGCTGCCTAGAAAACAAGCTGCGCAGAAGAAGTTGTTCTTTGGGTGGGAGGGTGGGCTAGTGGAAGGAGGGGGCAATCTCTTTTTTTCCCGGGTGGTAGGGGGATGACAGGAGAAGGGAAGCGGGTGGTGAGAAAGGTACAGAGGGCAGGGTTTGGGGGCTGGGAAGGAAAGGGAAAAGATTAGGGTTTGGGGATGATGAAAGGGCTTTCTACGGGTAAGGATGGCAAAGGGTGGCAGTGACGGAAAGTCAGGCAACCTGTCCTGTCCGTCTTTTTGTATCGTGAATTGGAAAGACTGCAAGGGGGAGGGGAGTTGCTTGCGCCCTAAAGGAGGAGTTATTCAGATTCATTGCAGTGGGCGGCGGCTGCAAAACGCACCATTCTTCTTGTTTTGGCTCTGCAAAGCAGCCTTTTCAAGGGTTGGCTTGGGTGACAAAATGTCTTGTGTAGGCGTGGGTTTGTCTCCCTCTCGCTCTCTCTCCCTAAGATGTGTCCGGCATAGGCCAGGGTGCCACTCGAGGCCCAAACCAATTCTGGTTATCGCTTCTCGGCCTTTTGGCTAAGATCAAGTGTAGTATCTGTTCTTATCAGTTTAATATCTGATACGTCCCCTATCTGGGGACCATATATTAAATGGATTTTTAGAACAGGGAGATGGAAAAAGAGCTTGCTCTGTCCACTCCACGCATTGACCTGGTATTGCAGTACCTCCAGGAACGGTGCACCCCTTCTTAACCCAGTTTCCAAAAGCAGAACTCAATTCACCTGATTCATATTAGCCCGATTTAATGAATTGGAAGAAAGCATACGTCTTCATATGCACCTCAATTTGGCCCATTCACTTTTCACACTTCCTCCTTTTGTTTTTTATCTTTCACACTTTTGACTTTCTTTATTCATCCAAATAGCAAACTCATCACCACTCAACCTGACCAACTCGGCTATGTCCCCGTGCTGCAGTTCTCTGTCTTATCTAGATCATTTGCAATTGAATGGAATAGATCCCTTTTGGACAAAGTGGATTCACCTGCTGCTGCAGTGACCACAGGTGTGATAACATCTAGAATTGGCATCTGGTGCGATCTCTCCGCTTCCACTCCAAAGAAAGTTACCTGTTTATTCCTATCATGCATTGGTTTTTGGGGTTTTCTTTGAGTAATGATGATCTCTTTAGTAGTCTGTTGGCGCCCTCTCCTGGAGGAATAGTTTGCTTGCTCTTGGACATTCTAAAAGAGAGGTCATGATAGACATTGAGCTTCTGAGCTCAATTGGGGACAGTCATGGGTGATGAATGTTTGCAACCTACTGCGAAGCCTCATACCGCAATATAAGGAACGTCAAATACTAAGAAAGGGCGGCCTATGAAAGAATTACTACTTTCAATAAGTACACTTAAACGGCTAATTGGGAATAGAAAAACTGTAAAAAGCCCTCTGAGAAAGCCCCCCTCTAACCTTTGATAGTAAGCTTTTCTGTAGTCTGCCTGTTGATGTATTTTCCGTTTGAACTGTGCACAACATGAAGAGACGGAACACTGGCGGCTTGTCACAATGCCCCCCGATGACATCACAATAGCGCTGCTGCCTAGAAAACAAGCTGCGCAGAAGAAGTTGTTCTTTGGGTGGGAGGGTGGGCTAGTGGAAGGAGGGGGCAATCTCTTTTTTTCCCGGGTGGTAGGGGGATGACAGGAGAAGGGAAGCGGGTGGTGAGAAAGGTACAGAGGGCAGGGTTTGGGGGCTGGGAAGGAAAGGGAAAAGATTAGGGTTTGGGGATGATGAAAGGGCTTTCTACGGGTAAGGATGGCAAAGGGTGGCAGTGACGGAAAGTCAGGCAACCTGTCCTGTCCGTCTTTTTGTATCGTGAATTGGAAAGACTGCAAGGGGGAGGGGAGTTGCTTGCGCCCTAAAGGAGGAGTTATTCAGATTCATTGCAGTGGGCGGCGGCTGCAAAACGCACCATTCTTCTTGTTTTGGCTCTGCAAAGCAGCCTTTTCAAGGGTTGGCTTGGGTGACAAAATGTCTTGTGTAGGCGTGGGTTTGTCTCCCTCTCGCTCTCTCTCCCTAAGATGTGTCCGGCATAGGCCAGGGTGCCACTCGAGGCCCAAACCAATTCTGGTTATCGCTTCTCGGCCTTTTGGCTAAGATCAAGTGTAGTATCTGTTCTTATCAGTTTAATATCTGATACGTCCCCTATCTGGGGACCATATATTAAATGGATTTTTAGAACAGGGAGATGGAAAAAGAGCTTGCTCTGTCCACTCCACGCATTGACCTGGTATTGCAGTACCTCCAGGAACGGTGCACCCCTTCTTAACCCAGTTTCCAAAAGCAGAACTCAATTCACCTGATTCATATTAGCCCGATTTAATGAATTGGAAGAAAGCATACGTCTTCATATGCACCTCAATTTGGCCCATTCACTTTTCACACTTCCTCCTTTTGTTTTTTATCTTTCACACTTTTGACTTTCTTTATTCATCCAAATAGCAAACTCATCACCACTCAACCTGACCAACTCGGCTATGTCCCCGTGCTGCAGTTCTCTGTCTTATCTAGATCATTTGCAATTGAATGGAATAGATCCCTTTTGGACAAAGTGGATTCACCTGCTGCTGCAGTGACCACAGGTGTGATAACATCTAGAATTGGCATCTGGTGCGATCTCTCCGCTTCCACTCCAAAGAAAGTTACCTGTTTATTCCTATCATGCATTGGTTTTTGGGGTTTTCTTTGAGTAATGATGATCTCTTTAGTAGTCTGTTGGCGCCCTCTCCTGGAGGAATAGTTTGCTTGCTCTTGGACATTCTAAAAGAGAGGTCATGATAGACATTGAGCTTCTGAGCTCAATTGGGGACAGTCATGGGTGATGAATGTTTGCAACCTACTGCGAAGCCTCATACCGCAATATAAGGAACGTCAAATACTAAGAAAGGGCGGCCTATGAAAGAATTACTACTTTCAATAAGTACACTTAAACGGCTAATTGGGAATAGAAAAACTGTAAAAAGCCCTCTGAGAAAGCCCCCCTCTAACCTTTGATAGTAAGCTTTTCTGTAGTCTGCCTGTTGATGTATTTTCCGTTTGAACTGTGCACAACATGAAGAGATGGAACACTGGCGGCTTGTCACAATGCCCCCCGATGACATCACAATAGCGCTGCTGCCTAGAAAACAAGCTGCGCAGAAGAAGTTGTTCTTTGGGTGGGAGGGTGGGCTAGTGGAAGGAGGGGGCAATCTCTTTTTTTCCCGGGTGGTAGGGGGATGACAGGAGAAGGGAAGCGGGTGGTGAGAAAGGTACAGAGGGCAGGGTTTGGGGGCTGGGAAGGAAAGGGAAAAGATTAGGGTTTGGGGATGATGAAAGGGCTTTCTACGGGTAAGGATGGCAAAGGGTGGCAGTGACGGAAAGTCAGGCAACCTGTCCTGTCCGTCTTTTTGTATCGTGAATTGGAAAGACTGCAAGGGGGAGGGGAGTTGCTTGCGCCCTAAAGGAGGAGTTATTCAGATTCATTGCAGTGGGCGGCGGCTGCAAAACGCACCATTCTTCTTGTTTTGGCTCTGCAAAGCAGCCTTTTCAAGGGTTGGCTTGGGTGACAAAATGTCTTGTGTAGGCGTGGGTTTGTCTCCCTCTCGCTCTCTCTCCCTAAGATGTGTCCGGCATAGGCCAGGGTGCCACTCGAGGCCCAAACCAATTCTGGTTATCGCTTCTCGGCCTTTTGGCTAAGATCAAGTGTAGTATCTGTTCTTATCAGTTTAATATCTGATACGTCCCCTATCTGGGGACCATATATTAAATGGATTTTTAGAACAGGGAGATGGAAAAAGAGCTTGCTCTGTCCACTCCACGCATTGACCTGGTATTGCAGTACCTCCAGGAACGGTGCACCCCTTCTTAACCCAGTTTCCAAAAGCAGAACTCAATTCACCTGATTCATATTAGCCCGATTTAATGAATTGGAAGAAAGCATACGTCTTCATATGCACCTCAATTTGGCCCATTCACTTTTCACACTTCCTCCTTTTGTTTTTTATCTTTCACACTTTTGACTTTCTTTATTCATCCAAATAGCAAACTCATCACCACTCAACCTGACCAACTCGGCTATGTCCCCGTGCTGCAGTTCTCTGTCTTATCTAGATCATTTGCAATTGAATGGAATAGATCCCTTTTGGACAAAGTGGATTCACCTGCTGCTGCAGTGACCACAGGTGTGATAACATCTAGAATTGGCATCTGGTGCGATCTCTCCGCTTCCACTCCAAAGAAAGTTACCTGTTTATTCCTATCATGCATTGGTTTTTGGGGTTTTCTTTGAGTAATGATGATCTCTTTAGTAGTCTGTTGGCGCCCTCTCCTGGAGGAATAGTTTGCTTGCTCTTGGACATTCTAAAAGAGAGGTCATGATAGACATTGAGCTTCTGAGCTCAATTGGGGACAGTCATGGGTGATGAATGTTTGCAACCTACTGCGAAGCCTCATACCGCAATATAAGGAACGTCAAATACTAAGAAAGGGCGGCCTATGAAAGAATTACTACTTTCAATAAGTACACTTAAACGGCTAATTGGGAATAGAAAAACTGTAAAAAGCCCTCTGAGAAAGCCCCCCTCTAACCTTTGATAGTAAGCTTTTCTGTAGTCTGCCTGTTGATGTATTTTCCGTTTGAACTGTGCACAACATGAAGAGACGGAACACTGGCGGCTTGTCACAATGCCCCCCGATGACATCACAATAGCGCTGCTGCCTAGAAAACAAGCTGCGCAGAAGAAGTTGTTCTTTGGGTGGGAGGGTGGGCTAGTGGAAGGAGGGGGCAATCTCTTTTTTTCCCGGGTGGTAGGGGGATGACAGGAGAAGGGAAGCGGGTGGTGAGAAAGGTACAGAGGGCAGGGTTTGGGGGCTGGGAAGGAAAGGGAAAAGATTAGGGTTTGGGGATGATGAAAGGGCTTTCTACGGGTAAGGATGGCAAAGGGTGGCAGTGACGGAAAGTCAGGCAACCTGTCCTGTCCGTCTTTTTGTATCGTGAATTGGAAAGACTGCAAGGGGGAGGGGAGTTGCTTGCGCCCTAAAGGAGGAGTTATTCAGATTCATTGCAGTGGGCGGCGGCTGCAAAACGCACCATTCTTCTTGTTTTGGCTCTGCAAAGCAGCCTTTTCAAGGGTTGGCTTGGGTGACAAAATGTCTTGTGTAGGCGTGGGTTTGTCTCCCTCTCGCTCTCTCTCCCTAAGATGTGTCCGGCATAGGCCAGGGTGCCACTCGAGGCCCAAACCAATTCTGGTTATCGCTTCTCGGCCTTTTGGCTAAGATCAAGTGTAGTATCTGTTCTTATCAGTTTAATATCTGATACGTCCCCTATCTGGGGACCATATATTAAATGGATTTTTAGAACAGGGAGATGGAAAAAGAGCTTGCTCTGTCCACTCCACGCATTGACCTGGTATTGCAGTACCTCCAGGAACGGTGCACCCCTTCTTAACCCAGTTTCCAAAAGCAGAACTCAATTCACCTGATTCATATTAGCCCGATTTAATGAATTGGAAGAAAGCATACGTCTTCATATGCACCTCAATTTGGCCCATTCACTTTTCACACTTCCTCCTTTTGTTTTTTATCTTTCACACTTTTGACTTTCTTTATTCATCCAAATAGCAAACTCATCACCACTCAACCTGACCAACTCGGCTATGTCCCCGTGCTGCAGTTCTCTGTCTTATCTAGATCATTTGCAATTGAATGGAATAGATCCCTTTTGGACAAAGTGGATTCACCTGCTGCTGCAGTGACCACAGGTGTGATAACATCTAGAATTGGCATCTGGTGCGATCTCTCCGCTTCCACTCCAAAGAAAGTTACCTGTTTATTCCTATCATGCATTGGTTTTTGGGGTTTTCTTTGAGTAATGATGATCTCTTTAGTAGTCTGTTGGCGCCCTCTCCTGGAGGAATAGTTTGCTTGCTCTTGGACATTCTAAAAGAGAGGTCATGATAGACATTGAGCTTCTGAGCTCAATTGGGGACAGTCATGGGTGATGAATGTTTGCAACCTACTGCGAAGCCTCATACCGCAATATAAGGAACGTCAAATACTAAGAAAGGGCGGCCTATGAAAGAATTACTACTTTCAATAAGTACACTTAAACGGCTAATTGGGAATAGAAAAACTGTAAAAAGCCCTCTGAGAAAGCCCCCCTCTAACCTTTGATAGTAAGCTTTTCTGTAGTCTGCCTGTTGATGTATTTTCCGTTTGAACTGTGCACAACATGAAGAGACGGAACACTGGCGGCTTGTCACAATGCCCCCCGATGACATCACAATAGCGCTGCTGCCTAGAAAACAAGCTGCGCAGAAGAAGTTGTTCTTTGGGTGGGAGGGTGGGCTAGTGGAAGGAGGGGGCAATCTCTTTTTTTCCCGGGTGGTAGGGGGATGACAGGAGAAGGGAAGCGGGTGGTGAGAAAGGTACAGAGGGCAGGGTTTGGGGGCTGGGAAGGAAAGGGAAAAGATTAGGGTTTGGGGATGATGAAAGGGCTTTCTACGGGTAAGGATGGCAAAGGGTGGCAGTGACGGAAAGTCAGGCAACCTGTCCTGTCCGTCTTTTTGTATCGTGAATTGGAAAGACTGCAAGGGGGAGGGGAGTTGCTTGCGCCCTAAAGGAGGAGTTATTCAGATTCATTGCAGTGGGCGGCGGCTGCAAAACGCACCATTCTTCTTGTTTTGGCTCTGCAAAGCAGCCTTTTCAAGGGTTGGCTTGGGTGACAAAATGTCTTGTGTAGGCGTGGGTTTGTCTCCCTCTCGCTCTCTCTCCCTAAGATGTGTCCGGCATAGGCCAGGGTGCCACTCGAGGCCCAAACCAATTCTGGTTATCGCTTCTCGGCCTTTTGGCTAAGATCAAGTGTAGTATCTGTTCTTATCAGTTTAATATCTGATACGTCCCCTATCTGGGGACCATATATTAAATGGATTTTTAGAACAGGGAGATGGAAAAAGAGCTTGCTCTGTCCACTCCACGCATTGACCTGGTATTGCAGTACCTCCAGGAACGGTGCACCCCTTCTTAACCCAGTTTCCAAAAGCAGAACTCAATTCACCTGATTCATATTAGCCCGATTTAATGAATTGGAAGAAAGCATACGTCTTCATATGCACCTCAATTTGGCCCATTCACTTTTCACACTTCCTCCTTTTGTTTTTTATCTTTCACACTTTTGACTTTCTTTATTCATCCAAATAGCAAACTCATCACCACTCAACCTGACCAACTCGGCTATGTCCCCGTGCTGCAGTTCTCTGTCTTATCTAGATCATTTGCAATTGAATGGAATAGATCCCTTTTGGACAAAGTGGATTCACCTGCTGCTGCAGTGACCACAGGTGTGATAACATCTAGAATTGGCATCTGGTGCGATCTCTCCGCTTCCACTCCAAAGAAAGTTACCTGTTTATTCCTATCATGCATTGGTTTTTGGGGTTTTCTTTGAGTAATGATGATCTCTTTAGTAGTCTGTTGGCGCCCTCTCCTGGAGGAATAGTTTGCTTGCTCTTGGACATTCTAAAAGAGAGGTCATGATAGACATTGAGCTTCTGAGCTCAATTGGGGACAGTCATGGGTGATGAATGTTTGCAACCTACTGCGAAGCCTCATACCGCAATATAAGGAACGTCAAATACTAAGAAAGGGCGGCCTATGAAAGAATTACTACTTTCAATAAGTACACTTAAACGGCTAATTGGGAATAGAAAAACTGTAAAAAGCCCTCTGAGAAAGCCCCCCTCTAACCTTTGATAGTAAGCTTTTCTGTAGTCTGCCTGTTGATGTATTTTCCGTTTGAACTGTGCACAACATGAAGAGACGGAACACTGGCGGCTTGTCACAATGCCCCCCGATGACATCACAATAGCGCTGCTGCCTAGAAAACAAGCTGCGCAGAAGAAGTTGTTCTTTGGGTGGGAGGGTGGGCTAGTGGAAGGAGGGGGCAATCTCTTTTTTTCCCGGGTGGTAGGGGGATGACAGGAGAAGGGAAGCGGGTGGTGAGAAAGGTACAGAGGGCAGGGTTTGGGGGCTGGGAAGGAAAGGGAAAAGATTAGGGTTTGGGGATGATGAAAGGGCTTTCTACGGGTAAGGATGGCAAAGGGTGGCAGTGACGGAAAGTCAGGCAACCTGTCCTGTCCGTCTTTTTGTATCGTGAATTGGAAAGACTGCAAGGGGGAGGGGAGTTGCTTGCGCCCTAAAGGAGGAGTTATTCAGATTCATTGCAGTGGGCGGCGGCTGCAAAACGCACCATTCTTCTTGTTTTGGCTCTGCAAAGCAGCCTTTTCAAGGGTTGGCTTGGGTGACAAAATGTCTTGTGTAGGCGTGGGTTTGTCTCCCTCTCGCTCTCTCTCCCTAAGATGTGTCCGGCATAGGCCAGGGTGCCACTCGAGGCCCAAACCAATTCTGGTTATCGCTTCTCGGCCTTTTGGCTAAGATCAAGTGTAGTATCTGTTCTTATCAGTTTAATATCTGATACGTCCCCTATCTGGGGACCATATATTAAATGGATTTTTAGAACAGGGAGATGGAAAAAGAGCTTGCTCTGTCCACTCCACGCATTGACCTGGTATTGCAGTACCTCCAGGAACGGTGCACCCCTTCTTAACCCAGTTTCCAAAAGCAGAACTCAATTCACCTGATTCATATTAGCCCGATTTAATGAATTGGAAGAAAGCATACGTCTTCATATGCACCTCAATTTGGCCCATTCACTTTTCACACTTCCTCCTTTTGTTTTTTATCTTTCACACTTTTGACTTTCTTTATTCATCCAAATAGCAAACTCATCACCACTCAACCTGACCAACTCGGCTATGTCCCCGTGCTGCAGTTCTCTGTCTTATCTAGATCATTTGCAATTGAATGGAATAGATCCCTTTTGGACAAAGTGGATTCACCTGCTGCTGCAGTGACCACAGGTGTGATAACATCTAGAATTGGCATCTGGTGCGATCTCTCCGCTTCCACTCCAAAGAAAGTTACCTGTTTATTCCTATCATGCATTGGTTTTTGGGGTTTTCTTTGAGTAATGATGATCTCTTTAGTAGTCTGTTGGCGCCCTCTCCTGGAGGAATAGTTTGCTTGCTCTTGGACATTCTAAAAGAGAGGTCATGATAGACATTGAGCTTCTGAGCTCAATTGGGGACAGTCATGGGTGATGAATGTTTGCAACCTACTGCGAAGCCTCATACCGCAATATAAGGAACGTCAAATACTAAGAAAGGGCGGCCTATGAAAGAATTACTACTTTCAATAAGTACACTTAAACGGCTAATTGGGAATAGAAAAACTGTAAAAAGCCCTCTGAGAAAGCCCCCCTCTAACCTTTGATAGTAAGCTTTTCTGTAGTCTGCCTGTTGATGTATTTTCCGTTTGAACTGTGCACAACATGAAGAGACGGAACACTGGCGGCTTGTCACAATGCCCCCCGATGACATCACAATAGCGCTGCTGCCTAGAAAACAAGCTGCGCAGAAGAAGTTGTTCTTTGGGTGGGAGGGTGGGCTAGTGGAAGGAGGGGGCAATCTCTTTTTTTCCCGGGTGGTAGGGGGATGACAGGAGAAGGGAAGCGGGTGGTGAGAAAGGTACAGAGGGCAGGGTTTGGGGGCTGGGAAGGAAAGGGAAAAGATTAGGGTTTGGGGATGATGAAAGGGCTTTCTACGGGTAAGGATGGCAAAGGGTGGCAGTGACGGAAAGTCAGGCAACCTGTCCTGTCCGTCTTTTTGTATCGTGAATTGGAAAGACTGCAAGGGGGAGGGGAGTTGCTTGCGCCCTAAAGGAGGAGTTATTCAGATTCATTGCAGTGGGCGGCGGCTGCAAAACGCACCATTCTTCTTGTTTTGGCTCTGCAAAGCAGCCTTTTCAAGGGTTGGCTTGGGTGACAAAATGTCTTGTGTAGGCGTGGGTTTGTCTCCCTCTCGCTCTTTCTCCCTAAGATGTGTCCGGCATAGGCCAGGGTGCCACTCGAGGCCCAAACCAATTCTGGTTATCGCTTCTCGGCCTTTTGGCTAAGATCAAGTGTAGTATCTGTTCTTATCAGTTTAATATCTGATACGTCCCCTATCTGGGGACCATATATTAAATGGATTTTTAGAACAGGGAGATGGAAAAAGAGCTTGCTCTGTCCACTCCACGCATTGACCTGGTATTGCAGTACCTCCAGGAACGGTGCACCCCTTCTTAACCCAGTTTCCAAAAGCAGAACTCAATTCACCTGATTCATATTAGCCCGATTTAATGAATTGGAAGAAAGCATACGTCTTCATATGCACCTCAATTTGGCCCATTCACTTTTCACACTTCCTCCTTTTGTTTTTTATCTTTCACACTTTTGACTTTCTTTATTCATCCAAATAGCAAACTCATCACCACTCAACCTGACCAACTCGGCTATGTCCCCGTGCTGCAGTTCTCTGTCTTATCTAGATCATTTGCAATTGAATGGAATAGATCCCTTTTGGACAAAGTGGATTCACCTGCTGCTGCAGTGACCACAGGTGTGATAACATCTAGAATTGGCATCTGGTGCGATCTCTCCGCTTCCACTCCAAAGAAAGTTACCTGTTTATTCCTATCATGCATTGGTTTTTGGGGTTTTCTTTGAGTAATGATGATCTCTTTAGTAGTCTGTTGGCGCCCTCTCCTGGAGGAATAGTTTGCTTGCTCTTGGACATTCTAAAAGAGAGGTCATGATAGACATTGAGCTTCTGAGCTCAATTGGGGACAGTCATGGGTGATGAATGTTTGCAACCTACTGCGAAGCCTCATACCGCAATATAAGGAACGTCAAATACTAAGAAAGGGCGGCCTATGAAAGAATTACTACTTTCAATAAGTACACTTAAACGGCTAATTGGGAATAGAAAAACTGTAAAAAGCCCTCTGAGAAAGCCCCCCTCTAACCTTTGATAGTAAGCTTTTCTGTAGTCTGCCTGTTGATGTATTTTCCGTTTGAACTGTGCACAACATGAAGAGACGGAACACTGGCGGCTTGTCACAATGCCCCCCGATGACATCACAATAGCGCTGCTGCCTGGAAAACAAGCTGCGCAGAAGAAGTTGTTCTTTGGGTGGGAGGGTGGGCTAGTGGAAGGAGGGGGCAATCTCTTTTTTTCCCGGGTGGTAGGGGGATGACAGGAGAAGGGAAGCGGGTGGTGAGAAAGGTACAGAGGGCAGGGTTTGGGGGCTGGGAAGGAAAGGGAAAAGATTAGGGTTTGGGGATGATGAAAGGGCTTTCTACGGGTAAGGATGGCAAAGGGTGGCAGTGACGGAAAGTCAGGCAACCTGTCCTGTCCGTCTTTTTGTATCGTGAATTGGAAAGACTGCAAGGGGGAGGGGAGTTGCTTGCGCCCTAAAGGAGGAGTTATTCAGATTCATTGCAGTGGGCGGCGGCTGCAAAACGCACCATTCTTCTTGTTTTGGCTCTGCAAAGCAGCCTTTTCAAGGGTTGGCTTGGGTGACAAAATGTCTTGTGTAGGCGTGGGTTTGTCTCCCTCTCGCTCTCTCTCCCTAAGATGTGTCCGGCATAGGCCAGGGTGCCACTCGAGGCCCAAACCAATTCTGGTTATCGCTTCTCGGCCTTTTGGCTAAGATCAAGTGTAGTATCTGTTCTTATCAGTTTAATATCTGATACGTCCCCTATCTGGGGACCATATATTAAATGGATTTTTAGAACAGGGAGATGGAAAAAGAGCTTGCTCTGTCCACTCCACGCATTGACCTGGTATTGCAGTACCTCCAGGAACGGTGCACCCCTTCTTAACCCAGTTTCCAAAAGCAGAACTCAATTCACCTGATTCATATTAGCCCGATTTAATGAATTGGAAGAAAGCATACGTCTTCATATGCACCTCAATTTGGCCCATTCACTTTTCACACTTCCTCCTTTTGTTTTTTATCTTTCACACTTTTGACTTTCTTTATTCATCCAAATAGCAAACTCATCACCACTCAACCTGACCAACTCGGCTATGTCCCCGTGCTGCAGTTCTCTGTCTTATCTAGATCATTTGCAATTGAATGGAATAGATCCCTTTTGGACAAAGTGGATTCACCTGCTGCTGCAGTGACCACAGGTGTGATAACATCTAGAATTGGCATCTGGTGCGATCTCTCCGCTTCCACTCCAAAGAAAGTTACCTGTTTATTCCTATCATGCATTGGTTTTTGGGGTTTTCTTTGAGTAATGATGATCTCTTTAGTAGTCTGTTGGCGCCCTCTCCTGGAGGAATAGTTTGCTTGCTCTTGGACATTCTAAAAGAGAGGTCATGATAGACATTGAGCTTCTGAGCTCAATTGGGGACAGTCATGGGTGATGAATGTTTGCAACCTACTGCGAAGCCTCATACCGCAATATAAGGAACGTCAAATACTAAGAAAGGGCGGCCTATGAAAGAATTACTACTTTCAATAAGTACACTTAAACGGCTAATTGGGAATAGAAAAACTGTAAAAAGCCCTCTGAGAAAGCCCCCCTCTAACCTTTGATAGTAAGCTTTTCTGTAGTCTGCCTGTTGATGTATTTTCCGTTTGAACTGTGCACAACATGAAGAGACGGAACACTGGCGGCTTGTCACAATGCCCCCCGATGACATCACAATAGCGCTGCTGCCTAGAAAACAAGCTGCGCAGAAGAAGTTGTTCTTTGGGTGGGAGGGTGGGCTAGTGGAAGGAGGGGGCAATCTCTTTTTTTTCCGGGTGGTAGGGGGATGACAGGAGAAGGGAAGCGGGTGGTGAGAAAGGTACAGAGGGCAGGGTTTGGGGGCTGGGAAGGAAAGGGAAAAGATTAGGGTTTGGGGATGATGAAAGGGCTTTCTACGGGTAAGGATGGCAAAGGGTGGCAGTGACGGAAAGTCAGGCAACCTGTCCTGTCCGTCTTTTTGTATCGTGAATTGGAAAGACTGCAAGGGGGAGGGGAGTTGCTTGCGCCCTAAAGGAGGAGTTATTCAGATTCATTGCAGTGGGCGGCGGCTGCAAAACGCACCATTCTTCTTGTTTTGGCTCTGCAAAGCAGCCTTTTCAAGGGTTGGCTTGGGTGACAAAATGTCTTGTGTAGGCGTGGGTTTGTCTCCCTCTCGCTCTCTCTCCCTAAGATGTGTCCGGCATAGGCCAGGGTGCCACTCGAGGCCCAAACCAATTCTGGTTATCGCTTCTCGGCCTTTTGGCTAAGATCAAGTGTAGTATCTGTGAGGCTCGGCAGATGCAATGCACACTGGAAGGTTGCGCTTGCTAGTACTCTTAATGTATAGTATATTCATCTAGAGGAAAACATGGCCCTACCAGGATCGAGGCTATTAGACTGAGTAAGTGTGGGGGCTATGGTGCAATGTGCCCCAGGACTGACGACCCTGGAGTGAGTCTGAGCTTGCTGGCTTGGGACCCCGGCGAGCCTTGGGCTCTGTAGCACACCGTACCTTGCCCTTTCATACTTTCTGAGCATATTGCTCTCTCCCGGCCTTCTGGCTAGGAAGGAAAATTTTTATAATCATGGTCGGAGGTCCGTTCAGCTTTGGGCTGAGAAACCAACACCCGGTTGGAGGTCCGGGTCAGCTTCGGCTGAGAAACCAACACCCGGTTGGAGGTCTGGGTCAGCTTCGGCTGAGAAACCAACACCCGGTTGGAGGTCCGGGTCAGCTTCGGCTGAGAAACCAACACCCGGTTGGAGGTCCGGTTAGCCTTGGGCTGAGAAACCAACACCGGTTGACGGTCCGGGCAGTTTCGGCTGCGAAACCAACAACTAGTAGCTCTCTACTCCACTTGGGTAAGATGCCTGGGTGGACGCTGGGAGCAACGACAAGGCTCAACCAGGCTTCGGCTTGGGGGAGCACCGAAGATCCCTGACCCTTGCTGTGGCCTTCTGGCTCGGAGGGACGGGGTTGATTTTTGGGGACCCTCTCCTCACGGAGGGGTCCACACGAATCCTAGCCTTTGCACTGTTTTTGGTGTGACTTCGGTCATGCATTTTTTGCGGTGCTTTGGAAAGCTTCATTAAATCAAAAAATCTGTTCTTATCAGTTTAATATCTGATACGTCCCCTATCTGGGGACCATATATTAAATGGATTTTTAGAACAGGGAGATGGAAAAAGAGCTTGCTCTGTCCACTCCACGCATTGACCTGGTATTGCAGTACCTCCAGGAACGGTGCACCCCTTCTTAACCCAGTTTCCAAAAGCAGAACTCAATTCACCTGATTCATATTAGCCCGATTTAATGAATTGGAAGAAAGCATACGTCTTCATATGCACCTCAATTTGGCCCATTCACTTTTCACACTTCCTCCTTTTGTTTTTTATCTTTCACACTTTTGACTTTCTTTATTCATCCAAATAGCAAACTCATCACCACTCAACCTGACCAACTCGGCTATGTCCCCGTGCTGCAGTTCTCTGTCTTATCTAGATCATTTGCAATTGAATGGAATAGATCCCTTTTGGACAAAGTGGATTCACCTGCTGCTGCAGTGACCACAGGTGTGATAACATCTAGAATTGGCATCTGGTGCGATCTCTCCGCTTCCACTCCAAAGAAAGTTACCTGTTTATTCCTATCATGCATTGGTTTTTGGGGTTTTCTTTGAGTAATGATGATCTCTTTAGTAGTCTGTTGGCGCCCTCTCCTGGAGGAATAGTTTGCTTGCTCTTGGACATTCTAAAAGAGAGGTCATGATAGACATTGAGCTTCTGAGCTCAATTGGGGACAGTCATGGGTGATGAATGTTTGCAACCTACTGCGAAGCCTCATACCGCAATATAAGGAACGTCAAATACTAAGAAAGGGCGGCCTATGAAAGAATTACTACTTTCAATAAGTACACTTAAACGGCTAATTGGGAATAGAAAAACTGTAAAAAGCCCTCTGAGAAAGCCCCCCTCTAACCTTTGATAGTAAGCTTTTCTGTAGTCTGCCTGTTGATGTATTTTCCGTTTGAACTGTGCACAACATGAAGAGACGGAACACTGGCGGCTTGTCACAATGCCCCCCGATGACATCACAATAGCGCTGCTGCCTAGAAAACAAGCTGCGCAGAAGAAGTTGTTCTTTGGGTGGGAGGGTGGGCTAGTGGAAGGAGGGGGCAATCTCTTTTTTTCCCGGGTGGTAGGGGGATGACAGGAGAAGGGAAGCGGGTGGTGAGAAAGGTACAGAGGGCAGGGTTTGGGGGCTGGGAAGGAAAGGGAAAAGATTAGGGTTTGGGGATGATGAAAGGGCTTTCTACGGGTAAGGATGGCAAAGGGTGGCAGTGACGGAAAGTCAGGCAACCTGTCCTGTCCGTCTTTTTGTATCGTGAATTGGAAAGACTGCAAGGGGGAGGGGAGTTGCTTGCGCCCTAAAGGAGGAGTTATTCAGATTCATTGCAGTGGGCGGCGGCTGCAAAACGCACCATTCTTCTTGTTTTGGCTCTGCAAAGCAGCCTTTTCAAGGGTTGGCTTGGGTGACAAAATGTCTTGTGTAGGCGTGGGTTTGTCTCCCTCTCGCTCTCTCTCCCTAAGATGTGTCCGGCATAGGCCAGGGTGCCACTCGAGGCCCAAACCAATTCTGGTTATCGCTTCTCGGCCTTTTGGCTAAGATCAAGTGTAGTATCTGTTCTTATCAGTTTAATATCTGATACGTCCCCTATCTGGGGACCATATATTAAATGGATTTTTAGAACAGGGAGATGGAAAAAGAGCTTGCTCTGTCCACTCCACGCATTGACCTGGTATTGCAGTACCTCCAGGAACGGTGCACCCCTTCTTAACCCAGTTTCCAAAAGCAGAACTCAATTCACCTGATTCATATTAGCCCGATTTAATGAATTGGAAGAAAGCATACGTCTTCATATGCACCTCAATTTGGCCCATTCACTTTTCACACTTCCTCCTTTTGTTTTTTATCTTTCACACTTTTGACTTTCTTTATTCATCCAAATAGCAAACTCATCACCACTCAACCTGACCAACTCGGCTATGTCCCCGTGCTGCAGTTCTCTGTCTTATCTAGATCATTTGCAATTGAATGGAATAGATCCCTTTTGGACAAAGTGGATTCACCTGCTGCTGCAGTGACCACAGGTGTGATAACATCTAGAATTGGCATCTGGTGCGATCTCTCCGCTTCCACTCCAAAGAAAGTTACCTGTTTATTCCTATCATGCATTGGTTTTTGGGGTTTTCTTTGAGTAATGATGATCTCTTTAGTAGTCTGTTGGCGCCCTCTCCTGGAGGAATAGTTTGCTTGCTCTTGGACATTCTAAAAGAGAGGTCATGATAGACATTGAGCTTCTGAGCTCAATTGGGGACAGTCATGGGTGATGAATGTTTGCAACCTACTGCGAAGCCTCATACCGCAATATAAGGAACGTCAAATACTAAGAAAGGGCGGCCTATGAAAGAATTACTACTTTCAATAAGTACACTTAAACGGCTAATTGGGAATAGAAAAACTGTAAAAAGCCCTCTGAGAAAGCCCCCCTCTAACCTTTGATAGTAAGCTTTTCTGTAGTCTGCCTGTTGATGTATTTTCCGTTTGAACTGTGCACAACATGAAGAGACGGAACACTGGCGGCTTGTCACAATGCCCCCCGATGACATCACAATAGCGCTGCTGCCTAGAAAACAAGCTGCGCAGAAGAAGTTGTTCTTTGGGTGGGAGGGTGGGCTAGTGGAAGGAGGGGGCAATCTCTTTTTTTCCCGGGTGGTAGGGGGATGACAGGAGAAGGGAAGCGGGTGGTGAGAAAGGTACAGAGGGCAGGGTTTGGGGGCTGGGAAGGAAAGGGAAAAGATTAGGGTTTGGGGATGATGAAAGGGCTTTCTACGGGTAAGGATGGCAAAGGGTGGCAGTGACGGAAAGTCAGGCAACCTGTCCTGTCCGTCTTTTTGTATCGTGAATTGGAAAGACTGCAAGGGGGAGGGGAGTTGCTTGCGCCCTAAAGGAGGAGTTATTCAGATTCATTGCAGTGGGCGGCGGCTGCAAAACGCACCATTCTTCTTGTTTTGGCTCTGCAAAGCAGCCTTTTCAAGGGTTGGCTTGGGTGACAAAATGTCTTGTGTAGGCGTGGGTTTGTCTCCCTCTCGCTCTCTCTCCCTAAGATGTGTCCGGCATAGGCCAGGGTGCCACTCGAGGCCCAAACCAATTCTGGTTATCGCTTCTCGGCCTTTTGGCTAAGATCAAGTGTAGTATCTGTTCTTATCAGTTTAATATCTGATACGTCCCCTATCTGGGGACCATATATTAAATGGATTTTTAGAACAGGGAGATGGAAAAAGAGCTTGCTCTGTCCACTCCACGCATTGACCTGGTATTGCAGTACCTCCAGGAACGGTGCACCCTTCTTAACCCAGTTTCCAAAAGCAGAACTCAATTCACCTGATTCATATTAGCCCGATTTAATGAATTGGAAGAAAGCATACGTCTTCATATGCACCTCAATTTGGCCCATTCACTTTTCACACTTCCTCCTTTTGTTTTTTATCTTTCACACTTTTGACTTTCTTTATTCATCCAAATAGCAAACTCATCACCACTCAACCTGACCAACTCGGCTATGTCCCCGTGCTGCAGTTCTCTGTCTTATCTAGATCATTTGCAATTGAATGGAATAGATCCCTTTTGGACAAAGTGGATTCACCTGCTGCTGCAGTGACCACAGGTGTGATAACATCTAGAATTGGCATCTGGTGCGATCTCTCCGCTTCCACTCCAAAGAAAGTTACCTGTTTATTCCTATCATGCATTGGTTTTTGGGGTTTTCTTTGAGTAATGATGATCTCTTTAGTAGTCTGTTGGCGCCCTCTCCTGGAGGAATAGTTTGCTTGCTCTTGGACATTCTAAAAGAGAGGTCATGATAGACATTGAGCTTCTGAGCTCAATTGGGGACAGTCATGGGTGATGAATGTTTGCAACCTACTGCGAAGCCTCATACCGCAATATAAGGAACGTCAAATACTAAGAAAGGGCGGCCTATGAAAGAATTACTACTTTCAATAAGTACACTTAAACGGCTAATTGGGAATAGAAAAACTGTAAAAAGCCCTCTGAGAAAGCCCCCCTCTAACCTTTGATAGTAAGCTTTTCTGTAGTCTGCCTGTTGATGTATTTTCCGTTTGAACTGTGCACAACATGAAGAGACGGAACACTGGCGGCTTGTCACAATGCCCCCCGATGACATCACAATAGCGCTGCTGCCTAGAAAACAAGCTGCGCAGAAGAAGTTGTTCTTTGGGTGGGAGGGTGGGCTAGTGGAAGGAGGGGGCAATCTCTTTTTTTCCCGGGTGGTAGGGGGATGACAGGAGAAGGGAAGCGGGTGGTGAGAAAGGTACAGAGGGCAGGGTTTGGGGGCTGGGAAGGAAAGGGAAAAGATTAGGGTTTGGGGATGATGAAAGGGCTTTCTACGGGTAAGGATGGCAAAGGGTGGCAGTGACGGAAAGTCAGGCAACCTGTCCTGTCCGTCTTTTTGTATCGTGAATTGGAAAGACTGCAAGGGGGAGGGGAGTTGCTTGCGCCCTAAAGGAGGAGTTATTCAGATTCATTGCAGTGGGCGGCGGCTGCAAAACGCACCATTCTTCTTGTTTTGGCTCTGCAAAGCAGCCTTTTCAAGGGTTGGCTTGGGTGACAAAATGTCTTGTGTAGGCGTGGGTTTGTCTCCCTCTCGCTCTCTCTCCCTAAGATGTGTCCGGCATAGGCCAGGGTGCCACTCGAGGCCCAAACCAATTCTGGTTATCGCTTCTCGGCCTTTTGGCTAAGATCAAGTGTAGTATCTGTTCTTATCAGTTTAATATCTGATACGTCCCCTATCTGGGGACCATATATTAAATGGATTTTTAGAACAGGGAGATGGAAAAAGAGCTTGCTCTGTCCACTCCACGCATTGACCTGGTATTGCAGTACCTCCAGGAACGGTGCACCCCTTCTTAACCCAGTTTCCAAAAGCAGAACTCAATTCACCTGATTCATATTAGCCCGATTTAATGAATTGGAAGAAAGCATACGTCTTCATATGCACCTCAATTTGGCCCATTCACTTTTCACACTTCCTCCTTTTGTTTTTTATCTTTCACACTTTTGACTTTCTTTATTCATCCAAATAGCAAACTCATCACCACTCAACCTGACCAACTCGGCTATGTCCCCGTGCTGCAGTTCTCTGTCTTATCTAGATCATTTGCAATTGAATGGAATAGATCCCTTTTGGACAAAGTGGATTCACCTGCTGCTGCAGTGACCACAGGTGTGATAACATCTAGAATTGGCATCTGGTGCGATCTCTCCGCTTCCACTCCAAAGAAAGTTACCTGTTTATTCCTATCATGCATTGGTTTTTGGGGTTTTCTTTGAGTAATGATGATCTCTTTAGTAGTCTGTTGGCGCCCTCTCCTGGAGGAATAGTTTGCTTGCTCTTGGACATTCTAAAAGAGAGGTCATGATAGACATTGAGCTTCTGAGCTCAATTGGGGACAGTCATGGGTGATGAATGTTTGCAACCTACTGCGAAGCCTCATACCGCAATATAAGGAACGTCAAATACTAAGAAAGGGCGGCCTATGAAAGAATTACTACTTTCAATAAGTACACTTAAACGGCTAATTGGGAATAGAAAAACTGTAAAAAGCCCTCTGAGAAAGCCCCCCTCTAACCTTTGATAGTAAGCTTTTCTGTAGTCTGCCTGTTGATGTATTTTCCGTTTGAACTGTGCACAACATGAAGAGACGGAACACTGGCGGCTTGTCACAATGCCCCCCGATGACATCACAATAGCGCTGCTGCCTAGAAAACAAGCTGCGCAGAAGAAGTTGTTCTTTGGGTGGGAGGGTGGGCTAGTGGAAGGAGGGGGCAATCTCTTTTTTTCCCGGGTGGTAGGGGGATGACAGGAGAAGGGAAGCGGGTGGTGAGAAAGGTACAGAGGGCAGGGTTTGGGGGCTGGGAAGGAAAGGGAAAAGATTAGGGTTTGGGGATGATGAAAGGGCTTTCTACGGGTAAGGATGGCAAAGGGTGGCAGTGACGGAAAGTCAGGCAACCTGTCCTGTCCGTCTTTTTGTATCGTGAATTGGAAAGACTGCAAGGGGGAGGGGAGTTGCTTGCGCCCTAAAGGAGGAGTTATTCAGATTCATTGCAGTGGGCGGCGGCTGCAAAACGCACCATTCTTCTTGTTTTGGCTCTGCAAAGCAGCCTTTTCAAGGGTTGGCTTGGGTGACAAAATGTCTTGTGTAGGCGTGGGTTTGTCTCCCTCTCGCTCTCTCTCCCTAAGATGTGTCCGGCATAGGCCAGGGTGCCACTCGAGGCCCAAACCAATTCTGGTTATCGCTTCTCGGCCTTTTGGCTAAGATCAAGTGTAGTATCTGTTCTTATCAGTTTAATATCTGATACGTCCCCTATCTGGGGACCATATATTAAATGGATTTTTAGAACAGGGAGATGGAAAAAGAGCTTGCTCTGTCCACTCCACGCATTGACCTGGTATTGCAGTACCTCCAGGAACGGTGCACCCCTTCTTAACCCAGTTTCCAAAAGCAGAACTCAATTCACCTGATTCATATTAGCCCGATTTAATGAATTGGAAGAAAGCATACGTCTTCATATGCACCTCAATTTGGCCCATTCACTTTTCACACTTCCTCCTTTTGTTTTTTATCTTTCACACTTTTGACTTTCTTTATTCATCCAAATAGCAAACTCATCACCACTCAACCTGACCAACTCGGCTATGTCCCCGTGCTGCAGTTCTCTGTCTTATCTAGATCATTTGCAATTGAATGGAATAGATCCCTTTTGGACAAAGTGGATTCACCTGCTGCTGCAGTGACCACAGGTGTGATAACATCTAGAATTGGCATCTGGTGCGATCTCTCCGCTTCCACTCCAAAGAAAGTTACCTGTTTATTCCTATCATGCATTGGTTTTTGGGGTTTTCTTTGAGTAATGATGATCTCTTTAGTAGTCTGTTGGCGCCCTCTCCTGGAGGAATAGTTTGCTTGCTCTTGGACATTCTAAAAGAGAGGTCATGATAGACATTGAGCTTCTGAGCTCAATTGGGGACAGTCATGGGTGATGAATGTTTGCAACCTACTGCGAAGCCTCATACCGCAATATAAGGAACGTCAAATACTAAGAAAGGGCGGCCTATGAAAGAATTACTACTTTCAATAAGTACACTTAAACGGCTAATTGGGAATAGAAAAACTGTAAAAAGCCCTCTGAGAAAGCCCCCCTCTAACCTTTGATAGTAAGCTTTTCTGTAGTCTGCCTGTTGATGTATTTTCCGTTTGAACTGTGCACAACATGAAGAGACGGAACACTGGCGGCTTGTCACAATGCCCCCCGATGACATCACAATAGCGCTGCTGCCTAGAAAACAAGCTGCGCAGAAGAAGTTGTTCTTTGGGTGGGAGGGTGGGCTAGTGGAAGGAGGGGGCAATCTCTTTTTTTCCCGGGTGGTAGGGGGATGACAGGAGAAGGGAAGCGGGTGGTGAGAAAGGTACAGAGGGCAGGGTTTGGGGGCTGGGAAGGAAAGGGAAAAGATTAGGGTTTGGGGATGATGAAAGGGCTTTCTACGGGTAAGGATGGCAAAGGGTGGCAGTGACGGAAAGTCAGGCAACCTGTCCTGTCCGTCTTTTTGTATCGTGAATTGGAAAGACTGCAAGGGGGAGGGGAGTTGCTTGCGCCCTAAAGGAGGAGTTATTCAGATTCATTGCAGTGGGCGGCGGCTGCAAAACGCACCATTCTTCTTGTTTTGGCTCTGCAAAGCAGCCTTTTCAAGGGTTGGCTTGGGTGACAAAATGTCTTGTGTAGGCGTGGGTTTGTCTCCCTCTCGCTCTCTCTCCCTAAGATGTGTCCGGCATAGGCCAGGGTGCCACTCGAGGCCCAAACCAATTCTGGTTATCGCTTCTCGGCCTTTTGGCTAAGATCAAGTGTAGTATCTGTGAGGCTCGGCAGATGCAATGCACACTGGAAGGTTGCGCTTGCTAGTACTCTTAATGTATAGTATATTCATCTAGAGGAAAACATGGCCCTACCAGGATCGAGGCTATTAGACTGAGTAAGTGTGGGGGCTATGGTGCAATGTGCCCCAGGACTGACGACCCTGGAGTGAGTCTGAGCTTGCTGGCTTGGGACCCCGGCGAGCCTTGGGCTCTGTAGCACACCGTACCTTGCCCTTTCATACTTTCTGAGCATATTGCTCTATCCCGGCCTTCTGGCTAGGAAGGAAAATTTTTATAATCATGGTCGGAGGTCCGTTCAGCTTTGGGCTGAGAAACCAACACCCGGTTGGAGGTCCGGGTCAGCTTCGGCTGAGAAACCAACACCCGGTTGGAGGTCCGGGTCAGCTTCGGCTGAGAAACCAACACCCGGTTGGAGGTCCGGTTAGCCTTGGGCTGAGAAACCAACACCGGTTGACGGTCCGGGCAGTTTCGGCTGCGAAACCAACAACTAGTAGCTCTCTACTCCACTTGGGTAAGATGCCTGGGTGGACGCTGGGAGCAACGACAAGGCTCAACCAGGCTTCGGCTTGGGGGAGCACCGAAGATCCCTGACCCTTGCTGTGGCCTTCTGGCTCGGAGGGACGGGGTTGATTTTTGGGGACCCTCTCCTCACGGAGGGGTCCACACGAATCCTAGCCTTTGCACTGTTTTTGGTGTGACTTCGGTCATGCATTTTTTGCGGTGCTTTGGAAAGCTTCATTAAATCAAAATCTGTTCTTATCAGTTTAATATCTGATACGTCCCCTATCTGGGGACCATATATTAAATGGATTTTTAGAACAGGGAGATGGAAAAAGAGCTTGCTCTGTCCACTCCACGCATTGACCTGGTATTGCAGTACCTCCAGGAACGGTGCACCCCTTCTTAACCCAGTTTCCAAAAGCAGAACTCAATTCACCTGATTCATATTAGCCCGATTTAATGAATTGGAAGAAAGCATACGTCTTCATATGCACCTCAATTTGGCCCATTCACTTTTCACACTTCCTCCTTTTGTTTTTTATCTTTCACACTTTTGACTTTCTTTATTCATCCAAATAGCAAACTCATCACCACTCAACCTGACCAACTCGGCTATGTCCCCGTGCTGCAGTTCTCTGTCTTATCTAGATCATTTGCAATTGAATGGAATAGATCCCTTTTGGACAAAGTGGATTCACCTGCTGCTGCAGTGACCACAGGTGTGATAACATCTAGAATTGGCATCTGGTGCGATCTCTCCGCTTCCACTCCAAAGAAAGTTACCTGTTTATTCCTATCATGCATTGGTTTTTGGGGGTTTCTTTGAGTAATGATGATCTCTTTAGTAGTCTGTTGGCGCCCTCTCCTGGAGGAATAGTTTGCTTGCTCTTGGACATTCTAAAAGAGAGGTCATGATAGACATTGAGCTTCTGAGCTCAATTGGGGACAGTCATGGGTGATGAATGTTTGCAACCTACTGCGAAGCCTCATACCGCAATATAAGGAACGTCAAATACTAAGAAAGGGCGGCCTATGAAAGAATTACTACTTTCAATAAGTACACTTAAACGGCTAATTGGGAATAGAAAAACTGTAAAAAGCCCTCTGAGAAAGCCCCCCTCTAACCTTTGATAGTAAGCTTTTCTGTAGTCTGCCTGTTGATGTATTTTCCGTTTGAACTGTGCACAACATGAAGAGACGGAACACTGGCGGCTTGTCACAATGCCCCCCGATGACATCACAATAGCGCTGCTGCCTAGAAAACAAGCTGCGCAGAAGAAGTTGTTCTTTGGGTGGGAGGGTGGGCTAGTGGAAGGAGGGGGCAATCTCTTTTTTTCCCGGGTGGTAGGGGGATGACAGGAGAAGGGAAGCGGGTGGTGAGAAAGGTACAGAGGGCAGGGTTTGGGGGCTGGGAAGGAAAGGGAAAAGATTAGGGTTTGGGGATGATGAAAGGGCTTTCTACGGGTAAGGATGGCAAAGGGTGGCAGTGACGGAAAGTCAGGCAACCTGTCCTGTCCGTCTTTTTGTATCGTGAATTGGAAAGACTGCAAGGGGGAGGGGAGTTGCTTGCGCCCTAAAGGAGGAGTTATTCAGATTCATTGCAGTGGGCGGCGGCTGCAAAACGCACCATTCTTCTTGTTTTGGCTCTGCAAAGCAGCCTTTTCAAGGGTTGGCTTGGGTGACAAAATGTCTTGTGTAGGCGTGGGTTTGTCTCCCTCTCGCTCTCTCTCCCTAAGATGTGTCCGGCATAGGCCAGGGTGCCACTCGAGGCCCAAACCAATTCTGGTTATCGCTTCTCGGCCTTTTGGCTAAGATCAAGTGTAGTCCCTTCGTTGGGTTTGCCTTGGTCTTGGCTGGGAGGGGCCCGGGCTTGCACAACCGCCGGCCTCGGGGATTGTTGCGCCTTTTGGTGCTTACGTCCCCTTATGGCTGGTGGTTCCTGGGCTCGGGAGGCGATCACCTGCGGCACTGCGCTTTTGTGTGGTGGCCGATGACCGTTTTCTGAAATTTGCGGATGAAATCTCATCTGTTCTTATCAGTTTAATATCTGATACGTCCCCTATCTGGGGACCATATATTAAATGGATTTTTAGAACAGGGAGATGGAAAAAGAGCTTGCTCTGTCCACTCCACGCATTGACCTGGTATTGCAGTACCTCCAGGAACGGTGCACCCCTTCTTAACCCAGTTTCCAAAAGCAGAACTCAATTCACCTGATTCATATTAGCCCGATTTAATGAATTGGAAGAAAGCATACGTCTTCATATGCACCTCAATTTGGCCCATTCACTTTTCACACTTCCTCCTTTTGTTTTTTATCTTTCACACTTTTGACTTTCTTTATTCATCCAAATAGCAAACTCATCACCACTCAACCTGACCAACTCGGCTATGTCCCCGTGCTGCAGTTCTCTGTCTTATCTAGATCATTTGCAATTGAATGGAATAGATCCCTTTTGGACAAAGTGGATTCACCTGCTGCTGCAGTGACCACAGGTGTGATAACATCTAGAATTGGCATCTGGTGCGATCTCTCCGCTTCCACTCCAAAGAAAGTTACCTGTTTATTCCTATCATGCATTGGTTTTTGGGGTTTTCTTTGAGTAATGATGATCTCTTTAGTAGTCTGTTGGCGCCCTCTCCTGGAGGAATAGTTTGCTTGCTCTTGGACATTCTAAAAGAGAGGTCATGATAGACATTGAGCTTCTGAGCTCAATTGGGGACAGTCATGGGTGATGAATGTTTGCAACCTACTGCGAAGCCTCATACCGCAATATAAGGAACGTCAAATACTAAGAAAGGGCGGCCTATGAAAGAATTACTACTTTCAATAAGTACACTTAAACGGCTAATTGGGAATAGAAAAACTGTAAAAAGCCCTCTGAGAAAGCCCCCCTCTAACCTTTGATAGTAAGCTTTTCTGTAGTCTGCCTGTTGATGTATTTTCCGTTTGAACTGTGCACAACATGAAGAGACGGAACACTGGCGGCTTGTCACAATGCCCCCCGATGACATCACAATAGCGCTGCTGCCTAGAAAACAAGCTGCGCAGAAGAAGTTGTTCTTTGGGTGGGAGGGTGGGCTAGTGGAAGGAGGGGGCAATCTCTTTTTTTCCCGGGTGGTAGGGGGATGACAGGAGAAGGGAAGCGGGTGGTGAGAAAGGTACAGAGGGCAGGGTTTGGGGGCTGGGAAGGAAAGGGAAAAGATTAGGGTTTGGGGATGATGAAAGGGCTTTCTACGGGTAAGGATGGCAAAGGGTGGCAGTGACGGAAAGTCAGGCAACCTGTCCTGTCCGTCTTTTTGTATCGTGAATTGGAAAGACTGCAAGGGGGAGGGGAGTTGCTTGCGCCCTAAAGGAGGAGTTATTCAGATTCATTGCAGTGGGCGGCGGCTGCAAAACGCACCATTCTTCTTGTTTTGGCTCTGCAAAGCAGCCTTTTCAAGGGTTGGCTTGGGTGACAAAATGTCTTGTGTAGGCGTGGGTTTGTCTCCCTCTCGCTCTCTCTCCCTAAGATGTGTCCGGCATAGGCCAGGGTGCCACTCGAGGCCCAAACCAATTCTGGTTATCGCTTCTCGGCCTTTTGGCTAAGATCAAGTGTAGTATCTGTTCTTATCAGTTTAATATCTGATACGTCCCCTATCTGGGGACCATATATTAAATGGATTTTTAGAACAGGGAGATGGAAAAAGAGCTTGCTCTGTCCACTCCACGCATTGACCTGGTATTGCAGTACCTCCAGGAACGGTGCACCCCTTCTTAACCCAGTTTCCAAAAGCAGAACTCAATTCACCTGATTCATATTAGCCCGATTTAATGAATTGGAAGAAAGCATACGTCTTCATATGCACCTCAATTTGGCCCATTCACTTTTCACACTTCCTCCTTTTGTTTTTTATCTTTCACACTTTTGACTTTCTTTATTCATCCAAATAGCAAACTCATCACCACTCAACCTGACCAACTCGGCTATGTCCCCGTGCTGCAGTTCTCTGTCTTATCTAGATCATTTGCAATTGAATGGAATAGATCCCTTTTGGACAAAGTGGATTCACCTGCTGCTGCAGTGACCACAGGTGTGATAACATCTAGAATTGGCATCTGGTGCGATCTCTCCGCTTCCACTCCAAAGAAAGTTACCTGTTTATTCCTATCATGCATTGGTTTTTGGGGTTTTCTTTGAGTAATGATGATCTCTTTAGTAGTCTGTTGGCGCCCTCTCCTGGAGGAATAGTTTGCTTGCTCTTGGACATTCTAAAAGAGAGGTCATGATAGACATTGAGCTTCTGAGCTCAATTGGGGACAGTCATGGGTGATGAATGTTTGCAACCTACTGCGAAGCCTCATACCGCAATATAAGGAACGTCAAATACTAAGAAAGGGCGGCCTATGAAAGAATTACTACTTTCAATAAGTACACTTAAACGGCTAATTGGGAATAGAAAAACTGTAAAAAGCCCTCTGAGAAAGCCCCCCTCTAACCTTTGATAGTAAGCTTTTCTGTAGTCTGCCTGTTGATGTATTTTCCGTTTGAACTGTGCACAACATGAAGAGACGGAACACTGGCGGCTTGTCACAATGCCCCCCGATGACATCACAATAGCGCTGCTGCCTAGAAAACAAGCTGCGCAGAAGAAGTTGTTCTTTGGGTGGGAGGGTGGGCTAGTGGAAGGAGGGGGCAATCTCTTTTTTTCCCGGGTGGTAGGGGGATGACAGGAGAAGGGAAGCGGGTGGTGAGAAAGGTACAGAGGGCAGGGTTTGGGGGCTGGGAAGGAAAGGGAAAAGATTAGGGTTTGGGGATGATGAAAGGGCTTTCTACGGGTAAGGATGGCAAAGGGTGGCAGTGACGGAAAGTCAGGCAACCTGTCCTGTCCGTCTTTTTGTATCGTGAATTGGAAAGACTGCAAGGGGGAGGGGAGTTGCTTGCGCCCTAAAGGAGGAGTTATTCAGATTCATTGCAGTGGGCGGCGGCTGCAAAACGCACCATTCTTCTTGTTTTGGCTCTGCAAAGCAGCCTTTTCAAGGGTTGGCTTGGGTGACAAAATGTCTTGTGTAGGCGTGGGTTTGTCTCCCTCTCGCTCTCTCTCCCTAAGATGTGTCCGGCATAGGCCAGGGTGCCACTCGAGGCCCAAACCAATTCTGGTTATCGCTTCTCGGCCTTTTGGCTAAGATCAAGTGTAGTATCTGTTCTTATCAGTTTAATATCTGATACGTCCCCTATCTGGGGACCATATATTAAATGGATTTTTAGAACAGGGAGATGGAAAAAGAGCTTGCTCTGTCCACTCCACGCATTGACCTGGTATTGCAGTACCTCCAGGAACGGTGCACCCCTTCTTAACCCAGTTTCCAAAAGCAGAACTCAATTCACCTGATTCATATTAGCCCGATTTAATGAATTGGAAGAAAGCATACGTCTTCATATGCACCTCAATTTGGCCCATTCACTTTTCACACTTCCTCCTTTTGTTTTTTATCTTTCACACTTTTGACTTTCTTTATTCATCCAAATAGCAAACTCATCACCACTCAACCTGACCAACTCGGCTATGTCCCCGTGCTGCAGTTCTCTGTCTTATCTAGATCATTTGCAATTGAATGGAATAGATCCCTTTTGGACAAAGTGGATTCACCTGCTGCTGCAGTGACCACAGGTGTGATAACATCTAGAATTGGCATCTGGTGCGATCTCTCCGCTTCCACTCCAAAGAAAGTTACCTGTTTATTCCTATCATGCATTGGTTTTTGGGGTTTTCTTTGAGTAATGATGATCTCTTTAGTAGTCTGTTGGCGCCCTCTCCTGGAGGAATAGTTTGCTTGCTCTTGGACATTCTAAAAGAGAGGTCATGATAGACATTGAGCTTCTGAGCTCAATTGGGGACAGTCATGGGTGATGAATGTTTGCAACCTACTGCGAAGCCTCATACCGCAATATAAGGAACGTCAAATACTAAGAAAGGGCGGCCTATGAAAGAATTACTACTTTCAATAAGTACACTTAAACGGCTAATTGGGAATAGAAAAACTGTAAAAAGCCCTCTGAGAAAGCCCCCCTCTAACCTTTGATAGTAAGCTTTTCTGTAGTCTGCCTGTTGATGTATTTTCCGTTTGAACTGTGCACAACATGAAGAGACGGAACACTGGCGGCTTGTCACAATGCCCCCCGATGACATCACAATAGCGCTGCTGCCTAGAAAACAAGCTGCGCAGAAGAAGTTGTTCTTTGGGTGGGAGGGTGGGCTAGTGGAAGGAGGGGGCAATCTCTTTTTTTCCCGGGTGGTAGGGGGATGACAGGAGAAGGGAAGCGGGTGGTGAGAAAGGTACAGAGGGCAGGGTTTGGGGGCTGGGAAGGAAAGGGAAAAGATTAGGGTTTGGGGATGATGAAAGGGCTTTCTACGGGTAAGGATGGCAAAGGGTGGCAGTGACGGAAAGTCAGGCAACCTGTCCTGTCCGTCTTTTTGTATCGTGAATTGGAAAGACTGCAAGGGGGAGGGGAGTTGCTTGCGCCCTAAAGGAGGAGTTATTCAGATTCATTGCAGTGGGCGGCGGCTGCAAAACGCACCATTCTTCTTGTTTTGGCTCTGCAAAGCAGCCTTTTCAAGGGTTGGCTTGGGTGACAAAATGTCTTGTGTAGGCGTGGGTTTGTCTCCCTCTCGCTCTCTCTCCCTAAGATGTGTCCGGCATAGGCCAGGGTGCCACTCGAGGCCCAAACCAATTCTGGTTATCGCTTCTCGGCCTTTTGGCTAAGATCAAGTGTAGTATCTGTTCTTATCAGTTTAATATCTGATACGTCCCCTATCTGGGGACCATATATTAAATGGATTTTTAGAACAGGGAGATGGAAAAAGAGCTTGCTCTGTCCACTCCACGCATTGACCTGGTATTGCAGTACCTCCAGGAACGGTGCACCCCTTCTTAACCCAGTTTCCAAAAGCAGAACTCAATTCACCTGATTCATATTAGCCCGATTTAATGAATTGGAAGAAAGCATACGTCTTCATATGCACCTCAATTTGGCCCATTCACTTTTCACACTTCCTCCTTTTGTTTTTTATCTTTCACACTTTTGACTTTCTTTATTCATCCAAATAGCAAACTCATCACCACTCAACCTGACCAACTCGGCTATGTCCCCGTGCTGCAGTTCTCTGTCTTATCTAGATCATTTGCAATTGAATGGAATAGATCCCTTTTGGACAAAGTGGATTCACCTGCTGCTGCAGTGACCACAGGTGTGATAACATCTAGAATTGGCATCTGGTGCGATCTCTCCGCTTCCACTCCAAAGAAAGTTACCTGTTTATTCCTATCATGCATTGGTTTTTGGGGTTTTCTTTGAGTAATGATGATCTCTTTAGTAGTCTGTTGGCGCCCTCTCCTGGAGGAATAGTTTGCTTGCTCTTGGACATTCTAAAAGAGAGGTCATGATAGACATTGAGCTTCTGAGCTCAATTGGGGACAGTCATGGGTGATGAATGTTTGCAACCTACTGCGAAGCCTCATACCGCAATATAAGGAACGTCAAATACTAAGAAAGGGCGGCCTATGAAAGAATTACTACTTTCAATAAGTACACTTAAACGGCTAATTGGGAATAGAAAAACTGTAAAAAGCCCTCTGAGAAAGCCCCCCTCTAACCTTTGATAGTAAGCTTTTCTGTAGTCTGCCTGTTGATGTATTTTCCGTTTGAACTGTGCACAACATGAAGAGACGGAACACTGGCGGCTTGTCACAATGCCCCCCGATGACATCACAATAGCGCTGCTGCCTAGAAAACAAGCTGCGCAGAAGAAGTTGTTCTTTGGGTGGGAGGGTGGGCTAGTGGAAGGAGGGGGCAATCTCTTTTTTTCCCGGGTGGTAGGGGGATGACAGGAGAAGGGAAGCGGGTGGTGAGAAAGGTACAGAGGGCAGGGTTTGGGGGCTGGGAAGGAAAGGGAAAAGATTAGGGTTTGGGGATGATGAAAGGGCTTTCTACGGGTAAGGATGGCAAAGGGTGGCAGTGACGGAAAGTCAGGCAACCTGTCCTGTCCGTCTTTTTGTATCGTGAATTGGAAAGACTGCAAGGGGGAGGGGAGTTGCTTGCGCCCTAAAGGAGGAGTTATTCAGATTCATTGCAGTGGGCGGCGGCTGCAAAACGCACCATTCTTCTTGTTTTGGCTCTGCAAAGCAGCCTTTTCAAGGGTTGGCTTGGGTGACAAAATGTCTTGTGTAGGCGTGGGTTTGTCTCCCTCTCGCTCTCTCTCCCTAAGATGTGTCCGGCATAGGCCAGGGTGCCACTCGAGGCCCAAACCAATTCTGGTTATCGCTTCTCGGCCTTTTGGCTAAGATCAAGTGTAGTGTTGTTCGAAGAGGTGGTTTAAGCTCCAGGCCACCTTAGTACAATGATACAATGCACACTGGAAGGTTGCGCTTGCTAGTACTCTGGGTGGATAGTATATTCATCTAGAGGAAAACATGGCCCTACCAGGATCGAGGCTATTAGACTGAGTAAGGGTGGGGGGCTATGGTACAACGTGCCCCAGGACTGACGACCCTGGAGTGAGTCTGAGCTTGCTGGCTTGGGACCCCGGCAAGCCTTGGGCTCTGTAGCACACCGTACCTTGCCTTTTCATACTTTTTGAGCATATTACCCTATCCCGGCCTTCTGGCTAGGAAGGGAAATTTTTACAATCCCGGTCGGAGGTCTGGTCAGCTTTGGGCTGAGAAACTAACACCCGGTTGGAGGTCTGGGTCAGCTTCGGCTGAGAAACCAACACCCGGTTGGAGGTCTGGGTCAGCTTCGGCTGAGAAACCAACACCCGGTTGGAGGTCCGGTTAGCCTTGGGCTGAGAAACCAACACCGGTTGACGGTCCGGGCAGTTTCGGCTGCGAAACCAACAACTAGTAGCTCTCTACTCCACTTGGGTAAGATGCCTGGGTGGACGCTGGGAGCAACGACAAGGCTCAACCAGGCTTCGGCTTGGGGGAGCACCGAAGATCCCTGACCCTTGCTGTGGCCTTCTGGCTCGGAGGGACGGGGTTGATTTTTGGGGACCCTCTCCTCACGGTGGGGTCCACACGAATCCTAGCCTTTGCACTGTTTTTGGTGTGACTTCGGTCATGCATTTTTTGTGGTGCTTTGGAAAGCTTCATTAAATCAAAAATCTGTTCTTATCAGTTTAATATCTGATACGTCCCCTATCTGGGGACCATATATTAAATGGATTTTTAGAACAGGGAGATGGAAAAAGAGCTTGCTCTGTCCACTCCACGCATTGACCTGGTATTGCAGTACCTCCAGGAACGGTGCACCCCTTCTTAACCCAGTTTCCAAAAGCAGAACTCAATTCACCTGATTCATATTAGCCCGATTTAATGAATTGGAAGAAAGCATACGTCTTCATATGCACCTCAATTTGGCCCATTCACTTTTCACACTTCCTCCTTTTGTTTTTTATCTTTCACACTTTTGACTTTCTTTATTCATCCAAATAGCAAACTCATCACCACTCAACCTGACCAACTCGGCTATGTCCCCGTGCTGCAGTTCTCTGTCTTATCTAGATCATTTGCAATTGAATGGAATAGATCCCTTTTGGACAAAGTGGATTCACCTGCTGCTGCAGTGACCACAGGTGTGATAACATCTAGAATTGGCATCTGGTGCGATCTCTCCGCTTCCACTCCAAAGAAAGTTACCTGTTTATTCCTATCATGCATTGGTTTTTGGGGTTTTCTTTGAGTAATGATGATCTCTTTAGTAGTCTGTTGGCGCCCTCTCCTGGAGGAATAGTTTGCTTGCTCTTGGACATTCTAAAAGAGAGGTCATGATAGACATTGAGCTTCTGAGCTCAATTGGGGACAGTCATGGGTGATGAATGTTTGCAACCTACTGCGAAGCCTCATACCGCAATATAAGGAACGTCAAATACTAAGAAAGGGCGGCCTATGAAAGAATTACTACTTTCAATAAGTACACTTAAACGGCTAATTGGGAATAGAAAAACTGTAAAAAGCCCTCTGAGAAAGCCCCCCTCTAACCTTTGATAGTAAGCTTTTCTGTAGTCTGCCTGTTGATGTATTTTCCGTTTGAACTGTGCACAACATGAAGAGACGGAACACTGGCGGCTTGTCACAATGCCCCCCGATGACATCACAATAGCGCTGCTGCCTAGAAAACAAGCTGCGCAGAAGAAGTTGTTCTTTGGGTGGGAGGGTGGGCTAGTGGAAGGAGGGGGCAATCTCTTTTTTTCCCGGGTGGTAGGGGGATGACAGGAGAAGGGAAGCGGGTGGTGAGAAAGGTACAGAGGGCAGGGTTTGGGGGCTGGGAAGGAAAGGGAAAAGATTAGGGTTTGGGGATGATGAAAGGGCTTTCTACGGGTAAGGATGGCAAAGGGTGGCAGTGACGGAAAGTCAGGCAACCTGTCCTGTCCGTCTTTTTGTATCGTGAATTGGAAAGACTGCAAGGGGGAGGGGAGTTGCTTGCGCCCTAAAGGAGGAGTTATTCAGATTCATTGCAGTGGGCGGCGGCTGCAAAACGCACCATTCTTCTTGTTTTGGCTCTGCAAAGCAGCCTTTTCAAGGGTTGGCTTGGGTGACAAAATGTCTTGTGTAGGCGTGGGTTTGTCTCCCTCTCGCTCTCTCTCCCTAAGATGTGTCCGGCATAGGCCAGGGTGCCACTCGAGGCCCAAACCAATTCTGGTTATCGCTTCTCGGCCTTTTGGCTAAGATCAAGTGTAGTATCTGTTCTTATCAGTTTAATATCTGATACGTCCCCTATCTGGGGACCATATATTAAATGGATTTTTAGAACAGGGAGATGGAAAAAGAGCTTGCTCTGTCCACTCCACGCATTGACCTGGTATTGCAGTACCTCCAGGAACGGTGCACCCCTTCTTAACCCAGTTTCCAAAAGCAGAACTCAATTCACCTGATTCATATTAGCCCGATTTAATGAATTGGAAGAAAGCATACGTCTTCATATGCACCTCAATTTGGCCCATTCACTTTTCACACTTCCTCCTTTTGTTTTTTATCTTTCACACTTTTGACTTTCTTTATTCATCCAAATAGCAAACTCATCACCACTCAACCTGACCAACTCGGCTATGTCCCCGTGCTGCAGTTCTCTGTCTTATCTAGATCATTTGCAATTGAATGGAATAGATCCCTTTTGGACAAAGTGGATTCACCTGCTGCTGCAGTGACCACAGGTGTGATAACATCTAGAATTGGCATCTGGTGCGATCTCTCCGCTTCCACTCCAAAGAAAGTTACCTGTTTATTCCTATCATGCATTGGTTTTTGGGGTTTTCTTTGAGTAATGATGATCTCTTTAGTAGTCTGTTGGCGCCCTCTCCTGGAGGAATAGTTTGCTTGCTCTTGGACATTCTAAAAGAGAGGTCATGATAGACATTGAGCTTCTGAGCTCAATTGGGGACAGTCATGGGTGATGAATGTTTGCAACCTACTGCGAAGCCTCATACCGCAATATAAGGAACGTCAAATACTAAGAAAGGGCGGCCTATGAAAGAATTACTACTTTCAATAAGTACACTTAAACGGCTAATTGGGAATAGAAAAACTGTAAAAAGCCCTCTGAGAAAGCCCCCCTCTAACCTTTGATAGTAAGCTTTTCTGTAGTCTGCCTGTTGATGTATTTTCCGTTTGAACTGTGCACAACATGAAGAGACGGAACACTGGCGGCTTGTCACAATGCCCCCCGATGACATCACAATAGCGCTGCTGCCTAGAAAACAAGCTGCGCAGAAGAAGTTGTTCTTTGGGTGGGAGGGTGGGCTAGTGGAAGGAGGGGGCAATCTCTTTTTTTCCCGGGTGGTAGGGGGATGACAGGAGAAGGGAAGCGGGTGGTGAGAAAGGTACAGAGGGCAGGGTTTGGGGGCTGGGAAGGAAAGGGAAAAGATTAGGGTTTGGGGATGATGAAAGGGCTTTCTACGGGTAAGGATGGCAAAGGGTGGCAGTGACGGAAAGTCAGGCAACCTGTCCTGTCCGTCTTTTTGTATCGTGAATTGGAAAGACTGCAAGGGGGAGGGGAGTTGCTTGCGCCCTAAAGGAGGAGTTATTCAGATTCATTGCAGTGGGCGGCGGCTGCAAAACGCACCATTCTTCTTGTTTTGGCTCTGCAAAGCAGCCTTTTCAAGGGTTGGCTTGGGTGACAAAATGTCTTGTGTAGGCGTGGGTTTGTCTCCCTCTCGCTCTCTCTCCCTAAGATGTGTCCGGCATAGGCCAGGGTGCCACTCGAGGCCCAAACCAATTCTGGTTATCGCTTCTCGGCCTTTTGGCTAAGATCAAGTGTAGTATCTGTTCTTATCAGTTTAATATCTGATACGTCCCCTATCTGGGGACCATATATTAAATGGATTTTTAGAACAGGGAGATGGAAAAAGAGCTTGCTCTGTCCACTCCACGCATTGACCTGGTATTGCAGTACCTCCAGGAACGGTGCACCCCTTCTTAACCCAGTTTCCAAAAGCAGAACTCAATTCACCTGATTCATATTAGCCCGATTTAATGAATTGGAAGAAAGCATACGTCTTCATATGCACCTCAATTTGGCCCATTCACTTTTCACACTTCCTCCTTTTGTTTTTTATCTTTCACACTTTTGACTTTCTTTATTCATCCAAATAGCAAACTCATCACCACTCAACCTGACCAACTCGGCTATGTCCCCGTGCTGCAGTTCTCTGTCTTATCTAGATCATTTGCAATTGAATGGAATAGATCCCTTTTGGACAAAGTGGATTCACCTGCTGCTGCAGTGACCACAGGTGTGATAACATCTAGAATTGGCATCTGGTGCGATCTCTCCGCTTCCACTCCAAAGAAAGTTACCTGTTTATTCCTATCATGCATTGGTTTTTGGGGTTTTCTTTGAGTAATGATGATCTCTTTAGTAGTCTGTTGGCGCCCTCTCCTGGAGGAATAGTTTGCTTGCTCTTGGACATTCTAAAAGAGAGGTCATGATAGACATTGAGCTTCTGAGCTCAATTGGGGACAGTCATGGGTGATGAATGTTTGCAACCTACTGCGAAGCCTCATACCGCAATATAAGGAACGTCAAATACTAAGAAAGGGCGGCCTATGAAAGAATTACTACTTTCAATAAGTACACTTAAACGGCTAATTGGGAATAGAAAAACTGTAAAAAGCCCTCTGAGAAAGCCCCCCTCTAACCTTTGATAGTAAGCTTTTCTGTAGTCTGCCTGTTGATGTATTTTCCGTTTGAACTGTGCACAACATGAAGAGACGGAACACTGGCGGCTTGTCACAATGCCCCCCGATGACATCACAATAGCGCTGCTGCCTAGAAAACAAGCTGCGCAGAAGAAGTTGTTCTTTGGGTGGGAGGGTGGGCTAGTGGAAGGAGGGGGCAATCTCTTTTTTTCCCGGGTGGTAGGGGGATGACAGGAGAAGGGAAGCGGGTGGTGAGAAAGGTACAGAGGGCAGGGTTTGGGGGCTGGGAAGGAAAGGGAAAAGATTAGGGTTTGGGGATGATGAAAGGGCTTTCTACGGGTAAGGATGGCAAAGGGTGGCAGTGACGGAAAGTCAGGCAACCTGTCCTGTCCGTCTTTTTGTATCGTGAATTGGAAAGACTGCAAGGGGGAGGGGAGTTGCTTGCGCCCTAAAGGAGGAGTTATTCAGATTCATTGCAGTGGGCGGCGGCTGCAAAACGCACCATTCTTCTTGTTTTGGCTCTGCAAAGCAGCCTTTTCAAGGGTTGGCTTGGGTGACAAAATGTCTTGTGTAGGCGTGGGTTTGTCTCCCTCTCGCTCTCTCTCCCTAAGATGTGTCCGGCATAGGCCAGGGTGCCACTCGAGGCCCAAACCAATTCTGGTTATCGCTTCTCGGCCTTTTGGCTAAGATCAAGTGTAGTATCTGTTCTTATCAGTTTAATATCTGATACGTCCCCTATCTGGGGACCATATATTAAATGGATTTTTAGAACAGGGAGATGGAAAAAGAGCTTGCTCTGTCCACTCCACGCATTGACCTGGTATTGCAGTACCTCCAGGAACGGTGCACCCCTTCTTAACCCAGTTTCCAAAAGCAGAACTCAATTCACCTGATTCATATTAGCCCGATTTAATGAATTGGAAGAAAGCATACGTCTTCATATGCACCTCAATTTGGCCCATTCACTTTTCACACTTCCTCCTTTTGTTTTTTATCTTTCACACTTTTGACTTTCTTTATTCATCCAAATAGCAAACTCATCACCACTCAACCTGACCAACTCGGCTATGTCCCCGTGCTGCAGTTCTCTGTCTTATCTAGATCATTTGCAATTGAATGGAATAGATCCCTTTTGGACAAAGTGGATTCACCTGCTGCTGCAGTGACCACAGGTGTGATAACATCTAGAATTGGCATCTGGTGCGATCTCTCCGCTTCCACTCCAAAGAAAGTTACCTGTTTATTCCTATCATGCATTGGTTTTTGGGGTTTTCTTTGAGTAATGATGATCTCTTTAGTAGTCTGTTGGCGCCCTCTCCTGGAGGAATAGTTTGCTTGCTCTTGGACATTCTAAAAGAGAGGTCATGATAGACATTGAGCTTCTGAGCTCAATTGGGGACAGTCATGGGTGATGAATGTTTGCAACCTACTGCGAAGCCTCATACCGCAATATAAGGAACGTCAAATACTAAGAAAGGGCGGCCTATGAAAGAATTACTACTTTCAATAAGTACACTTAAACGGCTAATTGGGAATAGAAAAACTGTAAAAAGCCCTCTGAGAAAGCCCCCCTCTAACCTTTGATAGTAAGCTTTTCTGTAGTCTGCCTGTTGATGTATTTTCCGTTTGAACTGTGCACAACATGAAGAGACGGAACACTGGCGGCTTGTCACAATGCCCCCCGATGACATCACAATAGCGCTGCTGCCTAGAAAACAAGCTGCGCAGAAGAAGTTGTTCTTTGGGTGGGAGGGTGGGCTAGTGGAAGGAGGGGGCAATCTCTTTTTTTCCCGGGTGGTAGGGGGATGACAGGAGAAGGGAAGCGGGTGGTGAGAAAGGTACAGAGGGCAGGGTTTGGGGGCTGGGAAGGAAAGGGAAAAGATTAGGGTTTGGGGATGATGAAAGGGCTTTCTACGGGTAAGGATGGCAAAGGGTGGCAGTGACGGAAAGTCAGGCAACCTGTCCTGTCCGTCTTTTTGTATCGTGAATTGGAAAGACTGCAAGGGGGAGGGGAGTTGCTTGCGCCCTAAAGGAGGAGTTATTCAGATTCATTGCAGTGGGCGGCGGCTGCAAAACGCACCATTCTTCTTGTTTTGGCTCTGCAAAGCAGCCTTTTCAAGGGTTGGCTTGGGTGACAAAATGTCTTGTGTAGGCGTGGGTTTGTCTCCCTCGCTCTCTCTCCCTAAGATGTGTCCGGCATAGGCCAGGGTGCCACTCGAGGCCCAAACCAATTCTGGTTATCGCTTCTCGGCCTTTTGGCTAAGATCAAGTGTAGTATCTGTTCTTATCAGTTTAATATCTGATACGTCCCCTATCTGGGGACCATATATTAAATGGATTTTTAGAACAGGGAGATGGAAAAAGAGCTTGCTCTGTCCACTCCACGCATTGACCTGGTATTGCAGTACCTCCAGGAACGGTGCACCCCTTCTTAACCCAGTTTCCAAAAGCAGAACTCAATTCACCTGATTCATATTAGCCCGATTTAATGAATTGGAAGAAAGCATACGTCTTCATATGCACCTCAATTTGGCCCATTCACTTTTCACACTTCCTCCTTTTGTTTTTTATCTTTCACACTTTTGACTTTCTTTATTCATCCAAATAGCAAACTCATCACCACTCAACCTGACCAACTCGGCTATGTCCCCGTGCTGCAGTTCTCTGTCTTATCTAGATCATTTGCAATTGAATGGAATAGATCCCTTTTGGACAAAGTGGATTCACCTGCTGCTGCAGTGACCACAGGTGTGATAACATCTAGAATTGGCATCTGGTGCGATCTCTCCGCTTCCACTCCAAAGAAAGTTACCTGTTTATTCCTATCATGCATTGGTTTTTGGGGTTTTCTTTGAGTAATGATGATCTCTTTAGTAGTCTGTTGGCGCCCTCTCCTGGAGGAATAGTTTGCTTGCTCTTGGACATTCTAAAAGAGAGGTCATGATAGACATTGAGCTTCTGAGCTCAATTGGGGACAGTCATGGGTGATGAATGTTTGCAACCTACTGCGAAGCCTCATACCGCAATATAAGGAACGTCAAATACTAAGAAAGGGCGGCCTATGAAAGAATTACTACTTTCAATAAGTACACTTAAACGGCTAATTGGGAATAGAAAAACTGTAAAAAGCCCTCTGAGAAAGCCCCCCTCTAACCTTTGATAGTAAGCTTTTCTGTAGTCTGCCTGTTGATGTATTTTCCGTTTGAACTGTGCACAACATGAAGAGACGGAACACTGGCGGCTTGTCACAATGCCCCCCGATGACATCACAATAGCGCTGCTGCCTAGAAAACAAGCTGCGCAGAAGAAGTTGTTCTTTGGGTGGGAGGGTGGGCTAGTGGAAGGAGGGGGCAATCTCTTTTTTTCCCGGGTGGTAGGGGGATGACAGGAGAAGGGAAGCGGGTGGTGAGAAAGGTACAGAGGGCAGGGTTTGGGGGCTGGGAAGGAAAGGGAAAAGATTAGGGTTTGGGGATGATGAAAGGGCTTTCTACGGGTAAGGATGGCAAAGGGTGGCAGTGACGGAAAGTCAGGCAACCTGTCCTGTCCGTCTTTTTGTATCGTGAATTGGAAAGACTGCAAGGGGGAGGGGAGTTGCTTGCGCCCTAAAGGAGGAGTTATTCAGATTCATTGCAGTGGGCGGCGGCTGCAAAACGCACCATTCTTCTTGTTTTGGCTCTGCAAAGCAGCCTTTTCAAGGGTTGGCTTGGGTGACAAAATGTCTTGTGTAGGCGTGGGTTTGTCTCCCTCTCGCTCTCTCTCCCTAAGATGTGTCCGGCATAGGCCAGGGTGCCACTCGAGGCCCAAACCAATTCTGGTTATCGCTTCTCGGCCTTTTGGCTAAGATCAAGTGTAGTATCTGTTCTTATCAGTTTAATATCTGATACGTCCCCTATCTGGGGACCATATATTAAATGGATTTTTAGAACAGGGAGATGGAAAAAGAGCTTGCTCTGTCCACTCCACGCATTGACCTGGTATTGCAGTACCTCCAGGAACGGTGCACCCCTTCTTAACCCAGTTTCCAAAAGCAGAACTCAATTCACCTGATTCATATTAGCCCGATTTAATGAATTGGAAGAAAGCATACGTCTTCATATGCACCTCAATTTGGCCCATTCACTTTTCACACTTCCTCCTTTTGTTTTTTATCTTTCACACTTTTGACTTTCTTTATTCATCCAAATAGCAAACTCATCACCACTCAACCTGACCAACTCGGCTATGTCCCCGTGCTGCAGTTCTCTGTCTTATCTAGATCATTTGCAATTGAATGGAATAGATCCCTTTTGGACAAAGTGGATTCACCTGCTGCTGCAGTGACCACAGGTGTGATAACATCTAGAATTGGCATCTGGTGCGATCTCTCCGCTTCCACTCCAAAGAAAGTTACCTGTTTATTCCTATCATGCATTGGTTTTTGGGGTTTTCTTTGAGTAATGATGATCTCTTTAGTAGTCTGTTGGCGCCCTCTCCTGGAGGAATAGTTTGCTTGCTCTTGGACATTCTAAAAGAGAGGTCATGATAGACATTGAGCTTCTGAGCTCAATTGGGGACAGTCATGGGTGATGAATGTTTGCAACCTACTGCGAAGCCTCATACCGCAATATAAGGAACGTCAAATACTAAGAAAGGGCGGCCTATGAAAGAATTACTACTTTCAATAAGTACACTTAAACGGCTAATTGGGAATAGAAAAACTGTAAAAAGCCCTCTGAGAAAGCCCCCCTCTAACCTTTGATAGTAAGCTTTTCTGTAGTCTGCCTGTTGATGTATTTTCCGTTTGAACTGTGCACAACATGAAGAGACGGAACACTGGCGGCTTGTCACAATGCCCCCCGATGACATCACAATAGCGCTGCTGCCTAGAAAACAAGCTGCGCAGAAGAAGTTGTTCTTTGGGTGGGAGGGTGGGCTAGTGGAAGGAGGGGGCAATCTCTTTTTTTCCCGGGTGGTAGGGGGATGACAGGAGAAGGGAAGCGGGTGGTGAGAAAGGTACAGAGGGCAGGGTTTGGGGGCTGGGAAGGAAAGGGAAAAGATTAGGGTTTGGGGATGATGAAAGGGCTTTCTACGGGTAAGGATGGCAAAGGGTGGCAGTGACGGAAAGTCAGGCAACCTGTCCTGTCCGTCTTTTTGTATCGTGAATTGGAAAGACTGCAAGGGGGAGGGGAGTTGCTTGCGCCCTAAAGGAGGAGTTATTCAGATTCATTGCAGTGGGCGGCGGCTGCAAAACGCACCATTCTTCTTGTTTTGGCTCTGCAAAGCAGCCTTTTCAAGGGTTGGCTTGGGTGACAAAATGTCTTGTGTAGGCGTGGGTTTGTCTCCCTCTCGCTCTCTCTCCCTAAGATGTGTCCGGCATAGGCCAGGGTGCCACTCGAGGCCCAAACCAATTCTGGTTATCGCTTCTCGGCCTTTTGGCTAAGATCAAGTGTAGTATCTGTTCTTATCAGTTTAATATCTGATACGTCCCCTATCTGGGGACCATATATTAAATGGATTTTTAGAACAGGGAGATGGAAAAAGAGCTTGCTCTGTCCACTCCACGCATTGACCTGGTATTGCAGTACCTCCAGGAACGGTGCACCCCTTCTTAACCCAGTTTCCAAAAGCAGAACTCAATTCACCTGATTCATATTAGCCCGATTTAATGAATTGGAAGAAAGCATACGTCTTCATATGCACCTCAATTTGGCCCATTCACTTTTCACACTTCCTCCTTTTGTTTTTTATCTTTCACACTTTTGACTTTCTTTATTCATCCAAATAGCAAACTCATCACCACTCAACCTGACCAACTCGGCTATGTCCCCGTGCTGCAGTTCTCTGTCTTATCTAGATCATTTGCAATTGAATGGAATAGATCCCTTTTGGACAAAGTGGATTCACCTGCTGCTGCAGTGACCACAGGTGTGATAACATCTAGAATTGGCATCTGGTGCGATCTCTCCGCTTCCACTCCAAAGAAAGTTACCTGTTTATTCCTATCATGCATTGGTTTTTGGGGTTTTCTTTGAGTAATGATGATCTCTTTAGTAGTCTGTTGGCGCCCTCTCCTGGAGGAATAGTTTGCTTGCTCTTGGACATTCTAAAAGAGAGGTCATGATAGACATTGAGCTTCTGAGCTCAATTGGGGACAGTCATGGGTGATGAATGTTTGCAACCTACTGCGAAGCCTCATACCGCAATATAAAAGGAACGTCAAATACTAAGAAAGGGCGGCCTATGAAAGAATTACTACTTTCAATAAGTACACTTAAACGGCTAATTGGGAATAGAAAAACTGTAAAAAGCCCTCTGAGAAAGCCCCCCTCTAACCTTTGATAGTAAGCTTTTCTGTAGTCTGCCTGTTGATGTATTTTCCGTTTGAACTGTGCACAACATGAAGAGACGGAACACTGGCGGCTTGTCACAATGCCCCCCGATGACATCACAATAGCGCTGCTGCCTAGAAAACAAGCTGCGCAGAAGAAGTTGTTCTTTGGGTGGGAGGGTGGGCTAGTGGAAGGAGGGGGCAATCTCTTTTTTTCCCGGGTGGTAGGGGGATGACAGGAGAAGGGAAGCGGGTGGTGAGAAAGGTACAGAGGGCAGGGTTTGGGGGCTGGGAAGGAAAGGGAAAAGATTAGGGTTTGGGGATGATGAAAGGGCTTTCTACGGGTAAGGATGGCAAAGGGTGGCAGTGACGGAAAGTCAGGCAACCTGTCCTGTCCGTCTTTTTGTATCGTGAATTGGAAAGACTGCAAGGGGGAGGGGAGTTGCTTGCGCCCTAAAGGAGGAGTTATTCAGATTCATTGCAGTGGGCGGCGGCTGCAAAACGCACCATTCTTCTTGTTTTGGCTCTGCAAAGCAGCCTTTTCAAGGGTTGGCTTGGGTGACAAAATGTCTTGTGTAGGCGTGGGTTTGTCTCCCTCTCGCTCTCTCTCCCTAAGATGTGTCCGGCATAGGCCAGGGTGCCACTCGAGGCCCAAACCAATTCTGGTTATCGCTTCTCGGCCTTTTGGCTAAGATCAAGTGTAGTATCTGTTCTTATCAGTTTAATATCTGATACGTCCCCTATCTGGGGACCATATATTAAATGGATTTTTAGAACAGGGAGATGGAAAAAGAGCTTGCTCTGTCCACTCCACGCATTGACCTGGTATTGCAGTACCTCCAGGAACGGTGCACCCCTTCTTAACCCAGTTTCCAAAAGCAGAACTCAATTCACCTGATTCATATTAGCCCGATTTAATGAATTGGAAGAAAGCATACGTCTTCATATGCACCTCAATTTGGCCCATTCACTTTTCACACTTCCTCCTTTTGTTTTTTATCTTTCACACTTTTGACTTTCTTTATTCATCCAAATAGCAAACTCATCACCACTCAACCTGACCAACTCGGCTATGTCCCCGTGCTGCAGTTCTCTGTCTTATCTAGATCATTTGCAATTGAATGGAATAGATCCCTTTTGGACAAAGTGGATTCACCTGCTGCTGCAGTGACCACAGGTGTGATAACATCTAGAATTGGCATCTGGTGCGATCTCTCCGCTTCCACTCCAAAGAAAGTTACCTGTTTATTCCTATCATGCATTGGTTTTTGGGGTTTTCTTTGAGTAATGATGATCTCTTTAGTAGTCTGTTGGCGCCCTCTCCTGGAGGAATAGTTTGCTTGCTCTTGGACATTCTAAAAGAGAGGTCATGATAGACATTGAGCTTCTGAGCTCAATTGGGGACAGTCATGGGTGATGAATGTTTGCAACCTACTGCGAAGCCTCATACCGCAATATAAGGAACGTCAAATACTAAGAAAGGGCGGCCTATGAAAGAATTACTACTTTCAATAAGTACACTTAAACGGCTAATTGGGAATAGAAAAACTGTAAAAAGCCCTCTGAGAAAGCCCCCCTCTAACCTTTGATAGTAAGCTTTTCTGTAGTCTGCCTGTTGATGTATTTTCCGTTTGAACTGTGCACAACATGAAGAGACGGAACACTGGCGGCTTGTCACAATGCCCCCCGATGACATCACAATAGCGCTGCTGCCTAGAAAACAAGCTGCGCAGAAGAAGTTGTTCTTTGGGTGGGAGGGTGGGCTAGTGGAAGGAGGGGGCAATCTCTTTTTTTCCCGGGTGGTAGGGGGATGACAGGAGAAGGGAAGCGGGTGGTGAGAAAGGTACAGAGGGCAGGGTTTGGGGGCTGGGAAGGAAAGGGAAAAGATTAGGGTTTGGGGATGATGAAAGGGCTTTCTACGGGTAAGGATGGCAAAGGGTGGCAGTGACGGAAAGTCAGGCAACCTGTCCTGTCCGTCTTTTTGTATCGTGAATTGGAAAGACTGCAAGGGGGAGGGGAGTTGCTTGCGCCCTAAAGGAGGAGTTATTCAGATTCATTGCAGTGGGCGGCGGCTGCAAAACGCACCATTCTTCTTGTTTTGGCTCTGCAAAGCAGCCTTTTCAAGGGTTGGCTTGGGTGACAAAATGTCTTGTGTAGGCGTGGGTTTGTCTCCCTCTCGCTCTCTCTCCCTAAGATGTGTCCGGCATAGGCCAGGGTGCCACTCGAGGCCCAAACCAATTCTGGTTATCGCTTCTCGGCCTTTTGGCTAAGATCAAGTGTAGTATCTGTTCTTATCAGTTTAATATCTGATACGTCCCCTATCTGGGGACCATATATTAAATGGATTTTTAGAACAGGGAGATGGAAAAAGAGCTTGCTCTGTCCACTCCACGCATTGACCTGGTATTGCAGTACCTCCAGGAACGGTGCACCCCTTCTTAACCCAGTTTCCAAAAGCAGAACTCAATTCACCTGATTCATATTAGCCCGATTTAATGAATTGGAAGAAAGCATACGTCTTCATATGCACCTCAATTTGGCCCATTCACTTTTCACACTTCCTCCTTTTGTTTTTTATCTTTCACACTTTTGACTTTCTTTATTCATCCAAATAGCAAACTCATCACCACTCAACCTGACCAACTCGGCTATGTCCCCGTGCTGCAGTTCTCTGTCTTATCTAGATCATTTGCAATTGAATGGAATAGATCCCTTTTGGACAAAGTGGATTCACCTGCTGCTGCAGTGACCACAGGTGTGATAACATCTAGAATTGGCATCTGGTGCGATCTCTCCGCTTCCACTCCAAAGAAAGTTACCTGTTTATTCCTATCATGCATTGGTTTTTGGGGTTTTCTTTGAGTAATGATGATCTCTTTAGTAGTCTGTTGGCGCCCTCTCCTGGAGGAATAGTTTGCTTGCTCTTGGACATTCTAAAAGAGAGGTCATGATAGACATTGAGCTTCTGAGCTCAATTGGGGACAGTCATGGGTGATGAATGTTTGCAACCTACTGCGAAGCCTCATACCGCAATATAAGGAACGTCAAATACTAAGAAAGGGCGGCCTATGAAAGAATTACTACTTTCAATAAGTACACTTAAACGGCTAATTGGGAATAGAAAAACTGTAAAAAGCCCTCTGAGAAAGCCCCCCTCTAACCTTTGATAGTAAGCTTTTCTGTAGTCTGCCTGTTGATGTATTTTCCGTTTGAACTGTGCACAACATGAAGAGACGGAACACTGGCGGCTTGTCACAATGCCCCCCGATGACATCACAATAGCGCTGCTGCCTAGAAAACAAGCTGCGCAGAAGAAGTTGTTCTTTGGGTGGGAGGGTGGGCTAGTGGAAGGAGGGGGCAATCTCTTTTTTTCCCGGGTGGTAGGGGGATGACAGGAGAAGGGAAGCGGGTGGTGAGAAAGGTACAGAGGGCAGGGTTTGGGGGCTGGGAAGGAAAGGGAAAAGATTAGGGTTTGGGGATGATGAAAGGGCTTTCTACGGGTAAGGATGGCAAAGGGTGGCAGTGACGGAAAGTCAGGCAACCTGTCCTGTCCGTCTTTTTGTATCGTGAATTGGAAAGACTGCAAGGGGGAGGGGAGTTGCTTGCGCCCTAAAGGAGGAGTTATTCAGATTCATTGCAGTGGGCGGCGGCTGCAAAACGCACCATTCTTCTTGTTTTGGCTCTGCAAAGCAGCCTTTTCAAGGGTTGGCTTGGGTGACAAAATGTCTTGTGTAGGCGTGGGTTTGTCTCCCTCTCGCTCTCTCTCCCTAAGATGTGTCCGGCATAGGCCAGGGTGCCACTCGAGGCCCAAACCAATTCTGGTTATCGCTTCTCGGCCTTTTGGCTAAGATCAAGTGTAGTATCTGTTCTTATCAGTTTAATATCTGATACGTCCCCTATCTGGGGACCATATATTAAATGGATTTTTAGAACAGGGAGATGGAAAAAGAGCTTGCTCTGTCCACTCCACGCATTGACCTGGTATTGCAGTACCTCCAGGAACGGTGCACCCCTTCTTAACCCAGTTTCCAAAAGCAGAACTCAATTCACCTGATTCATATTAGCCCGATTTAATGAATTGGAAGAAAGCATACGTCTTCATATGCACCTCAATTTGGCCCATTCACTTTTCACACTTCCTCCTTTTGTTTTTTATCTTTCACACTTTTGACTTTCTTTATTCATCCAAATAGCAAACTCATCACCACTCAACCTGACCAACTCGGCTATGTCCCCGTGCTGCAGTTCTCTGTCTTATCTAGATCATTTGCAATTGAATGGAATAGATCCCTTTTGGACAAAGTGGATTCACCTGCTGCTGCAGTGACCACAGGTGTGATAACATCTAGAATTGGCATCTGGTGCGATCTCTCCGCTTCCACTCCAAAGAAAGTTACCTGTTTATTCCTATCATGCATTGGTTTTTGGGGTTTTCTTTGAGTAATGATGATCTCTTTAGTAGTCTGTTGGCGCCCTCTCCTGGAGGAATAGTTTGCTTGCTCTTGGACATTCTAAAAGAGAGGTCATGATAGACATTGAGCTTCTGAGCTCAATTGGGGACAGTCATGGGTGATGAATGTTTGCAACCTACTGCGAAGCCTCATACCGCAATATAAGGAACGTCAAATACTAAGAAAGGGCGGCCTATGAAAGAATTACTACTTTCAATAAGTACACTTAAACGGCTAATTGGGAATAGAAAAACTGTAAAAAGCCCTCTGAGAAAGCCCCCCTCTAACCTTTGATAGTAAGCTTTTCTGTAGTCTGCCTGTTGATGTATTTTCCGTTTGAACTGTGCACAACATGAAGAGACGGAACACTGGCGGCTTGTCACAATGCCCCCCGATGACATCACAATAGCGCTGCTGCCTAGAAAACAAGCTGCGCAGAAGAAGTTGTTCTTTGGGTGGGAGGGTGGGCTAGTGGAAGGAGGGGGCAATCTCTTTTTTTCCCGGGTGGTAGGGGGATGACAGGAGAAGGGAAGCGGGTGGTGAGAAAGGTACAGAGGGCAGGGTTTGGGGGCTGGGAAGGAAAGGGAAAAGATTAGGGTTTGGGGATGATGAAAGGGCTTTCTACGGGTAAGGATGGCAAAGGGTGGCAGTGACGGAAAGTCAGGCAACCTGTCCTGTCCGTCTTTTTGTATCGTGAATTGGAAAGACTGCAAGGGGGAGGGGAGTTGCTTGCGCCCTAAAGGAGGAGTTATTCAGATTCATTGCAGTGGGCGGCGGCTGCAAAACGCACCATTCTTCTTGTTTTGGCTCTGCAAAGCAGCCTTTTCAAGGGTTGGCTTGGGTGACAAAATGTCTTGTGTAGGCGTGGGTTTGTCTCCCTCTCGCTCTCTCTCCCTAAGATGTGTCCGGCATAGGCCAGGGTGCCACTCGAGGCCCAAACCAATTCTGGTTATCGCTTCTCGGCCTTTTGGCTAAGATCAAGTGTAGTATCTGTTCTTATCAGTTTAATATCTGATACGTCCCCTATCTGGGGACCATATATTAAATGGATTTTTAGAACAGGGAGATGGAAAAAGAGCTTGCTCTGTCCACTCCACGCATTGACCTGGTATTGCAGTACCTCCAGGAACGGTGCACCCCTTCTTAACCCAGTTTCCAAAAGCAGAACTCAATTCACCTGATTCATATTAGCCCGATTTAATGAATTGGAAGAAAGCATACGTCTTCATATGCACCTCAATTTGGCCCATTCACTTTTCACACTTCCTCCTTTTGTTTTTTATCTTTCACACTTTTGACTTTCTTTATTCATCCAAATAGCAAACTCATCACCACTCAACCTGACCAACTCGGCTATGTCCCCGTGCTGCAGTTCTCTGTCTTATCTAGATCATTTGCAATTGAATGGAATAGATCCCTTTTGGACAAAGTGGATTCACCTGCTGCTGCAGTGACCACAGGTGTGATAACATCTAGAATTGGCATCTGGTGCGATCTCTCCGCTTCCACTCCAAAGAAAGTTACCTGTTTATTCCTATCATGCATTGGTTTTTGGGGTTTTCTTTGAGTAATGATGATCTCTTTAGTAGTCTGTTGGCGCCCTCTCCTGGAGGAATAGTTTGCTTGCTCTTGGACATTCTAAAAGAGAGGTCATGATAGACATTGAGCTTCTGAGCTCAATTGGGGACAGTCATGGGTGATGAATGTTTGCAACCTACTGCGAAGCCTCATACCGCAATATAAGGAACGTCAAATACTAAGAAAGGGCGGCCTATGAAAGAATTACTACTTTCAATAAGTACACTTAAACGGCTAATTGGGAATAGAAAAACTGTAAAAAGCCCTCTGAGAAAGCCCCCCTCTAACCTTTGATAGTAAGCTTTTCTGTAGTCTGCCTGTTGATGTATTTTCCGTTTGAACTGTGCACAACATGAAGAGATGGAACACTGGCGGCTTGTCACAATGCCCCCCGATGACATCACAATAGCGCTGCTGCCTAGAAAACAAGCTGCGCAGAAGAAGTTGTTCTTTGGGTGGGAGGGTGGGCTAGTGGAAGGAGGGGGCAATCTCTTTTTTTCCCGGGTGGTAGGGGGATGACAGGAGAAGGGAAGCGGGTGGTGAGAAAGGTACAGAGGGCAGGGTTTGGGGGCTGGGAAGGAAAGGGAAAAGATTAGGGTTTGGGGATGATGAAAGGGCTTTCTACGGGTAAGGATGGCAAAGGGTGGCAGTGACGGAAAGTCAGGCAACCTGTCCTGTCCGTCTTTTTGTATCGTGAATTGGAAAGACTGCAAGGGGGAGGGGAGTTGCTTGCGCCCTAAAGGAGGAGTTATTCAGATTCATTGCAGTGGGCGGCGGCTGCAAAACGCACCATTCTTCTTGTTTTGGCTCTGCAAAGCAGCCTTTTCAAGGGTTGGCTTGGGTGACAAAATGTCTTGTGTAGGCGTGGGTTTGTCTCCCTCTCGCTCTCTCTCCCTAAGATGTGTCCGGCATAGGCCAGGGTGCCACTCGAGGCCCAAACCAATTCTGGTTATCGCTTCTCGGCCTTTTGGCTAAGATCAAGTGTAGTATCTGTTCTTATCAGTTTAATATCTGATACGTCCCCTATCTGGGGACCATATATTAAATGGATTTTTAGAACAGGGAGATGGAAAAAGAGCTTGCTCTGTCCACTCCACGCATTGACCTGGTATTGCAGTACCTCCAGGAACGGTGCACCCCTTCTTAACCCAGTTTCCAAAAGCAGAACTCAATTCACCTGATTCATATTAGCCCGATTTAATGAATTGGAAGAAAGCATACGTCTTCATATGCACCTCAATTTGGCCCATTCACTTTTCACACTTCCTCCTTTTGTTTTTTATCTTTCACACTTTTGACTTTCTTTATTCATCCAAATAGCAAACTCATCACCACTCAACCTGACCAACTCGGCTATGTCCCCGTGCTGCAGTTCTCTGTCTTATCTAGATCATTTGCAATTGAATGGAATAGATCCCTTTTGGACAAAGTGGATTCACCTGCTGCTGCAGTGACCACAGGTGTGATAACATCTAGAATTGGCATCTGGTGCGATCTCTCCGCTTCCACTCCAAAGAAAGTTACCTGTTTATTCCTATCATGCATTGGTTTTTGGGGTTTTCTTTGAGTAATGATGATCTCTTTAGTAGTCTGTTGGCGCCCTCTCCTGGAGGAATAGTTTGCTTGCTCTTGGACATTCTAAAAGAGAGGTCATGATAGACATTGAGCTTCTGAGCTCAATTGGGGACAGTCATGGGTGATGAATGTTTGCAACCTACTGCGAAGCCTCATACCGCAATATAAGGAACGTCAAATACTAAGAAAGGGCGGCCTATGAAAGAATTACTACTTTCAATAAGTACACTTAAACGGCTAATTGGGAATAGAAAAACTGTAAAAAGCCCTCTGAGAAAGCCCCCCTCTAACCTTTGATAGTAAGCTTTTCTGTAGTCTGCCTGTTGATGTATTTTCCGTTTGAACTGTGCACAACATGAAGAGACGGAACACTGGCGGCTTGTCACAATGCCCCCCGATGACATCACAATAGCGCTGCTGCCTAGAAAACAAGCTGCGCAGAAGAAGTTGTTCTTTGGGTGGGAGGGTGGGCTAGTGGAAGGAGGGGGCAATCTCTTTTTTTCCCGGGTGGTAGGGGGATGACAGGAGAAGGGAAGCGGGTGGTGAGAAAGGTACAGAGGGCAGGGTTTGGGGGCTGGGAAGGAAAGGGAAAAGATTAGGGTTTGGGGATGATGAAAGGGCTTTCTACGGGTAAGGATGGCAAAGGGTGGCAGTGACGGAAAGTCAGGCAACCTGTCCTGTCCGTCTTTTTGTATCGTGAATTGGAAAGACTGCAAGGGGGAGGGGAGTTGCTTGCGCCCTAAAGGAGGAGTTATTCAGATTCATTGCAGTGGGCGGCGGCTGCAAAACGCACCATTCTTCTTGTTTTGGCTCTGCAAAGCAGCCTTTTCAAGGGTTGGCTTGGGTGACAAAATGTCTTGTGTAGGCGTGGGTTTGTCTCCCTCTCGCTCTCTCTCCCTAAGATGTGTCCGGCATAGGCCAGGGTGCCACTCGAGGCCCAAACCAATTCTGGTTATCGCTTCTCGGCCTTTTGGCTAAGATCAAGTGTAGTATCTGTTCTTATCAGTTTAATATCTGATACGTCCCCTATCTGGGGACCATATATTAAATGGATTTTTAGAACAGGGAGATGGAAAAAGAGCTTGCTCTGTCCACTCCACGCATTGACCTGGTATTGCAGTACCTCCAGGAACGGTGCACCCCTTCTTAACCCAGTTTCCAAAAGCAGAACTCAATTCACCTGATTCATATTAGCCCGATTTAATGAATTGGAAGAAAGCATACGTCTTCATATGCACCTCAATTTGGCCCATTCACTTTTCACACTTCCTCCTTTTGTTTTTTATCTTTCACACTTTTGACTTTCTTTATTCATCCAAATAGCAAACTCATCACCACTCAACCTGACCAACTCGGCTATGTCCCCGTGCTGCAGTTCTCTGTCTTATCTAGATCATTTGCAATTGAATGGAATAGATCCCTTTTGGACAAAGTGGATTCACCTGCTGCTGCAGTGACCACAGGTGTGATAACATCTAGAATTGGCATCTGGTGCGATCTCTCCGCTTCCACTCCAAAGAAAGTTACCTGTTTATTCCTATCATGCATTGGTTTTTGGGGTTTTCTTTGAGTAATGATGATCTCTTTAGTAGTCTGTTGGCGCCCTCTCCTGGAGGAATAGTTTGCTTGCTCTTGGACATTCTAAAAGAGAGGTCATGATAGACATTGAGCTTCTGAGCTCAATTGGGGACAGTCATGGGTGATGAATGTTTGCAACCTACTGCGAAGCCTCATACCGCAATATAAGGAACGTCAAATACTAAGAAAGGGCGGCCTATGAAAGAATTACTACTTTCAATAAGTACACTTAAACGGCTAATTGGGAATAGAAAAACTGTAAAAAGCCCTCTGAGAAAGCCCCCCTCTAACCTTTGATAGTAAGCTTTTCTGTAGTCTGCCTGTTGATGTATTTTCCGTTTGAACTGTGCACAACATGAAGAGACGGAACACTGGCGGCTTGTCACAATGCCCCCCGATGACATCACAATAGCGCTGCTGCCTAGAAAACAAGCTGCGCAGAAGAAGTTGTTCTTTGGGTGGGAGGGTGGGCTAGTGGAAGGAGGGGGCAATCTCTTTTTTTCCCGGGTGGTAGGGGGATGACAGGAGAAGGGAAGCGGGTGGTGAGAAAGGTACAGAGGGCAGGGTTTGGGGGCTGGGAAGGAAAGGGAAAAGATTAGGGTTTGGGGATGATGAAAGGGCTTTCTACGGGTAAGGATGGCAAAGGGTGGCAGTGACGGAAAGTCAGGCAACCTGTCCTGTCCGTCTTTTTGTATCGTGAATTGGAAAGACTGCAAGGGGGAGGGGAGTTGCTTGCGCCCTAAAGGAGGAGTTATTCAGATTCATTGCAGTGGGCGGCGGCTGCAAAACGCACCATTCTTCTTGTTTTGGCTCTGCAAAGCAGCCTTTTCAAGGGTTGGCTTGGGTGACAAAATGTCTTGTGTAGGCGTGGGTTTGTCTCCCTCTCGCTCTCTCTCCCTAAGATGTGTCCGGCATAGGCCAGGGTGCCACTCGAGGCCCAAACCAATTCTGGTTATCGCTTCTCGGCCTTTTGGCTAAGATCAAGTGTAGTATCTGTTCTTATCAGTTTAATATCTGATACGTCCCCTATCTGGGGACCATATATTAAATGGATTTTTAGAACAGGGAGATGGAAAAAGAGCTTGCTCTGTCCACTCCACGCATTGACCTGGTATTGCAGTACCTCCAGGAACGGTGCACCCCTTCTTAACCCAGTTTCCAAAAGCAGAACTCAATTCACCTGATTCATATTAGCCCGATTTAATGAATTGGAAGAAAGCATACGTCTTCATATGCACCTCAATTTGGCCCATTCACTTTTCACACTTCCTCCTTTTGTTTTTTATCTTTCACACTTTTGACTTTCTTTATTCATCCAAATAGCAAACTCATCACCACTCAACCTGACCAACTCGGCTATGTCCCCGTGCTGCAGTTCTCTGTCTTATCTAGATCATTTGCAATTGAATGGAATAGATCCCTTTTGGACAAAGTGGATTCACCTGCTGCTGCAGTGACCACAGGTGTGATAACATCTAGAATTGGCATCTGGTGCGATCTCTCCGCTTCCACTCCAAAGAAAGTTACCTGTTTATTCCTATCATGCATTGGTTTTTGGGGTTTTCTTTGAGTAATGATGATCTCTTTAGTAGTCTGTTGGCGCCCTCTCCTGGAGGAATAGTTTGCTTGCTCTTGGACATTCTAAAAGAGAGGTCATGATAGACATTGAGCTTCTGAGCTCAATTGGGGACAGTCATGGGTGATGAATGTTTGCAACCTACTGCGAAGCCTCATACCGCAATATAAGGAACGTCAAATACTAAGAAAGGGCGGCCTATGAAAGAATTACTACTTTCAATAAGTACACTTAAACGGCTAATTGGGAATAGAAAAACTGTAAAAAGCCCTCTGAGAAAGCCCCCCTCTAACCTTTGATAGTAAGCTTTTCTGTAGTCTGCCTGTTGATGTATTTTCCGTTTGAACTGTGCACAACATGAAGAGACGGAACACTGGCGGCTTGTCACAATGCCCCCCGATGACATCACAATAGCGCTGCTGCCTAGAAAACAAGCTGCGCAGAAGAAGTTGTTCTTTGGGTGGGAGGGTGGGCTAGTGGAAGGAGGGGGCAATCTCTTTTTTTCCCGGGTGGTAGGGGGATGACAGGAGAAGGGAAGCGGGTGGTGAGAAAGGTACAGAGGGCAGGGTTTGGGGGCTGGGAAGGAAAGGGAAAAGATTAGGGTTTGGGGATGATGAAAGGGCTTTCTACGGGTAAGGATGGCAAAGGGTGGCAGTGACGGAAAGTCAGGCAACCTGTCCTGTCCGTCTTTTTGTATCGTGAATTGGAAAGACTGCAAGGGGGAGGGGAGTTGCTTGCGCCCTAAAGGAGGAGTTATTCAGATTCATTGCAGTGGGCGGCGGCTGCAAAACGCACCATTCTTCTTGTTTTGGCTCTGCAAAGCAGCCTTTTCAAGGGTTGGCTTGGGTGACAAAATGTCTTGTGTAGGCGTGGGTTTGTCTCCCTCTCGCTCTCTCTCCCTAAGATGTGTCCGGCATAGGCCAGGGTGCCACTCGAGGCCCAAACCAATTCTGGTTATCGCTTCTCGGCCTTTTGGCTAAGATCAAGTGTAGTATCTGTTCTTATCAGTTTAATATCTGATACGTCCCCTATCTGGGGACCATATATTAAATGGATTTTTAGAACAGGGAGATGGAAAAAGAGCTTGCTCTGTCCACTCCACGCATTGACCTGGTATTGCAGTACCTCCAGGAACGGTGCACCCCTTCTTAACCCAGTTTCCAAAAGCAGAACTCAATTCACCTGATTCATATTAGCCCGATTTAATGAATTGGAAGAAAGCATACGTCTTCATATGCACCTCAATTTGGCCCATTCACTTTTCACACTTCCTCCTTTTGTTTTTTATCTTTCACACTTTTGACTTTCTTTATTCATCCAAATAGCAAACTCATCACCACTCAACCTGACCAACTCGGCTATGTCCCCGTGCTGCAGTTCTCTGTCTTATCTAGATCATTTGCAATTGAATGGAATAGATCCCTTTTGGACAAAGTGGATTCACCTGCTGCTGCAGTGACCACAGGTGTGATAACATCTAGAATTGGCATCTGGTGCGATCTCTCCGCTTCCACTCCAAAGAAAGTTACCTGTTTATTCCTATCATGCATTGGTTTTTGGGGTTTTCTTTGAGTAATGATGATCTCTTTAGTAGTCTGTTGGCGCCCTCTCCTGGAGGAATAGTTTGCTTGCTCTTGGACATTCTAAAAGAGAGGTCATGATAGACATTGAGCTTCTGAGCTCAATTGGGGACAGTCATGGGTGATGAATGTTTGCAACCTACTGCGAAGCCTCATACCGCAATATAAGGAACGTCAAATACTAAGAAAGGGCGGCCTATGAAAGAATTACTACTTTCAATAAGTACACTTAAACGGCTAATTGGGAATAGAAAAACTGTAAAAAGCCCTCTGAGAAAGCCCCCCTCTAACCTTTGATAGTAAGCTTTTCTGTAGTCTGCCTGTTGATGTATTTTCCGTTTGAACTGTGCACAACATGAAGAGACGGAACACTGGCGGCTTGTCACAATGCCCCCCGATGACATCACAATAGCGCTGCTGCCTAGAAAACAAGCTGCGCAGAAGAAGTTGTTCTTTGGGTGGGAGGGTGGGCTAGTGGAAGGAGGGGGCAATCTCTTTTTTTCCCGGGTGGTAGGGGGATGACAGGAGAAGGGAAGCGGGTGGTGAGAAAGGTACAGAGGGCAGGGTTTGGGGGCTGGGAAGGAAAGGGAAAAGATTAGGGTTTGGGGATGATGAAAGGGCTTTCTACGGGTAAGGATGGCAAAGGGTGGCAGTGACGGAAAGTCAGGCAACCTGTCCTGTCCGTCTTTTTGTATCGTGAATTGGAAAGACTGCAAGGGGGAGGGGAGTTGCTTGCGCCCTAAAGGAGGAGTTATTCAGATTCATTGCAGTGGGCGGCGGCTGCAAAACGCACCATTCTTCTTGTTTTGGCTCTGCAAAGCAGCCTTTTCAAGGGTTGGCTTGGGTGACAAAATGTCTTGTGTAGGCGTGGGTTTGTCTCCCTCTCGCTCTCTCTCCCTAAGATGTGTCCGGCATAGGCCAGGGTGCCACTCGAGGCCCAAACCAATTCTGGTTATCGCTTCTCGGCCTTTTGGCTAAGATCAAGTGTAGTATCTGTTCTTATCAGTTTAATATCTGATACGTCCCCTATCTGGGGACCATATATTAAATGGATTTTTAGAACAGGGAGATGGAAAAAGAGCTTGCTCTGTCCACTCCACGCATTGACCTGGTATTGCAGTACCTCCAGGAACGGTGCACCCCTTCTTAACCCAGTTTCCAAAAGCAGAACTCAATTCACCTGATTCATATTAGCCCGATTTAATGAATTGGAAGAAAGCATACGTCTTCATATGCACCTCAATTTGGCCCATTCACTTTTCACACTTCCTCCTTTTGTTTTTTATCTTTCACACTTTTGACTTTCTTTATTCATCCAAATAGCAAACTCATCACCACTCAACCTGACCAACTCGGCTATGTCCCCGTGCTGCAGTTCTCTGTCTTATCTAGATCATTTGCAATTGAATGGAATAGATCCCTTTTGGACAAAGTGGATTCACCTGCTGCTGCAGTGACCACAGGTGTGATAACATCTAGAATTGGCATCTGGTGCGATCTCTCCGCTTCCACTCCAAAGAAAGTTACCTGTTTATTCCTATCATGCATTGGTTTTTGGGGTTTTCTTTGAGTAATGATGATCTCTTTAGTAGTCTGTTGGCGCCCTCTCCTGGAGGAATAGTTTGCTTGCTCTTGGACATTCTAAAAGAGAGGTCATGATAGACATTGAGCTTCTGAGCTCAATTGGGGACAGTCATGGGTGATGAATGTTTGCAACCTACTGCGAAGCCTCATACCGCAATATAAGGAACGTCAAATACTAAGAAAGGGCGGCCTATGAAAGAATTACTACTTTCAATAAGTACACTTAAACGGCTAATTGGGAATAGAAAAACTGTAAAAAGCCCTCTGAGAAAGCCCCCCTCTAACCTTTGATAGTAAGCTTTTCTGTAGTCTGCCTGTTGATGTATTTTCCGTTTGAACTGTGCACAACATGAAGAGACGGAACACTGGCGGCTTGTCACAATGCCCCCCGATGACATCACAATAGCGCTGCTGCCTAGAAAACAAGCTGCGCAGAAGAAGTTGTTCTTTGGGTGGGAGGGTGGGCTAGTGGAAGGAGGGGGCAATCTCTTTTTTTCCCGGGTGGTAGGGGGATGACAGGAGAAGGGAAGCGGGTGGTGAGAAAGGTACAGAGGGCAGGGTTTGGGGGCTGGGAAGGAAAGGGAAAAGATTAGGGTTTGGGGATGATGAAAGGGCTTTCTACGGGTAAGGATGGCAAAGGGTGGCAGTGACGGAAAGTCAGGCAACCTGTCCTGTCCGTCTTTTTGTATCGTGAATTGGAAAGACTGCAAGGGGGAGGGGAGTTGCTTGCGCCCTAAAGGAGGAGTTATTCAGATTCATTGCAGTGGGCGGCGGCTGCAAAACGCACCATTCTTCTTGTTTTGGCTCTGCAAAGCAGCCTTTTCAAGGGTTGGCTTGGGTGACAAAATGTCTTGTGTAGGCGTGGGTTTGTCTCCCTCTCGCTCTCTCTCCCTAAGATGTGTCCGGCATAGGCCAGGGTGCCACTCGAGGCCCAAACCAATTCTGGTTATCGCTTCTCGGCCTTTTGGCTAAGATCAAGTGTAGTATCTGTTCTTATCAGTTTAATATCTGATACGTCCCCTATCTGGGGACCATATATTAAATGGATTTTTAGAACAGGGAGATGGAAAAAGAGCTTGCTCTGTCCACTCCACGCATTGACCTGGTATTGCAGTACCTCCAGGAACGGTGCACCCCTTCTTAACCCAGTTTCCAAAAGCAGAACTCAATTCACCTGATTCATATTAGCCCGATTTAATGAATTGGAAGAAAGCATACGTCTTCATATGCACCTCAATTTGGCCCATTCACTTTTCACACTTCCTCCTTTTGTTTTTTATCTTTCACACTTTTGACTTTCTTTATTCATCCAAATAGCAAACTCATCACCACTCAACCTGACCAACTCGGCTATGTCCCCGTGCTGCAGTTCTCTGTCTTATCTAGATCATTTGCAATTGAATGGAATAGATCCCTTTTGGACAAAGTGGATTCACCTGCTGCTGCAGTGACCACAGGTGTGATAACATCTAGAATTGGCATCTGGTGCGATCTCTCCGCTTCCACTCCAAAGAAAGTTACCTGTTTATTCCTATCATGCATTGGTTTTTGGGGTTTTCTTTGAGTAATGATGATCTCTTTAGTAGTCTGTTGGCGCCCTCTCCTGGAGGAATAGTTTGCTTGCTCTTGGACATTCTAAAAGAGAGGTCATGATAGACATTGAGCTTCTGAGCTCAATTGGGGACAGTCATGGGTGATGAATGTTTGCAACCTACTGCGAAGCCTCATACCGCAATATAAGGAACGTCAAATACTAAGAAAGGGCGGCCTATGAAAGAATTACTACTTTCAATAAGTACACTTAAACGGCTAATTGGGAATAGAAAAACTGTAAAAAGCCCTCTGAGAAAGCCCCCCTCTAACCTTTGATAGTAAGCTTTTCTGTAGTCTGCCTGTTGATGTATTTTCCGTTTGAACTGTGCACAACATGAAGAGACGGAACACTGGCGGCTTGTCACAATGCCCCCCGATGACATCACAATAGCGCTGCTGCCTAGAAAACAAGCTGCGCAGAAGAAGTTGTTCTTTGGGTGGGAGGGTGGGCTAGTGGAAGGAGGGGGCAATCTCTTTTTTTCCCGGGTGGTAGGGGGATGACAGGAGAAGGGAAGCGGGTGGTGAGAAAGGTACAGAGGGCAGGGTTTGGGGGCTGGGAAGGAAAGGGAAAAGATTAGGGTTTGGGGATGATGAAAGGGCTTTCTACGGGTAAGGATGGCAAAGGGTGGCAGTGACGGAAAGTCAGGCAACCTGTCCTGTCCGTCTTTTTGTATCGTGAATTGGAAAGACTGCAAGGGGGAGGGGAGTTGCTTGCGCCCTAAAGGAGGAGTTATTCAGATTCATTGCAGTGGGCGGCGGCTGCAAAACGCACCATTCTTCTTGTTTTGGCTCTGCAAAGCAGCCTTTTCAAGGGTTGGCTTGGGTGACAAAATGTCTTGTGTAGGCATGGGTTTGTCTCCCTCTCGCTCTCTCTCCCTAAGATGTGTCCGGCATAGGCCAGGGTGCCACTCGAGGCCCAAACCAATTCTGGTTATCGCTTCTCGGCCTTTTGGCTAAGATCAAGTGTAGTATCTGTTCTTATCAGAACAAACTGAGCTAGCTACACTTGACGAGATACGATCAGGGAGACGAGCTCCGAAGCCCAGCCGAGACCGGAAGAGGGAGATCGGACGGAAGAAGAGCTTGGCAGAAAGAAGCAAGAAGACGAAGGCTCGGAGAAGACTTGGGGAGACCAGAGGAACTTCGAGGAGGAACACAGCGGGAGAAGACACCCGGAGAAGAATCCAAGATCCAGCTCCGGGAACTCAAGCAGGAACCAGCCATGGCAAGCAAGCCAGAGAAGGCAGCCAAGAAGGCTCAGGACCCAGGGACCTCCAGGAAGGCTCATCCAGAGGCTTCTTCGGCCCAAGAGGCCCCTACCTCCGACGCCAGCCAGCCGGAGGGAGCCCGGACGCCGCCTGAAAAGGCTCCAACCCTGGAGCCTTGGATGCGGCAGACGGTCGCCCTGAAGCTAAAGGCGGTGGATGGTAGGTTGCCGGACATGTCCAGCGACGTGTTCTGCAAGAAGATGATTCTGGATCAGGGCTTCTCCAGGGCGGAAACCCTGAGTGTCCAGACCTTCATGACTGGCATTTTTCTGGTAACCTTTGCCACGGTGAATGCCTGCAGGAGATACTGGGAGGCGATGAACGCAGCGATGCCGGACTCCCCTTTTCATTCTTTTTTAGGATCCTGTCCTATACAGAGGGATGAGAAGAGGATCACGGTCTCCATGCGGAACCCGCACACCCCAGGAAGAGACATCTCCACGTTCCTGGGACGTCTCTGCACAGTGGTGAGGGAGCCATCCCACATCCTTAACGGCAACGGATTCTGGACGGGTAAGTGGTCAGTAACCGTTCGACTCTACAGGGAACCAGCATCCGAGGATGGTCTCCAGCACCTGCCCCCGACATTCTCTCTGGGAAACTCCTTTGGTCTCATCTACTACCCGGACATGCCACACAACTGCAGGAAATGTGGCGGGAAAGGGCATTCGATGAAGACCTGCAAGGAGGACGCCTGCAGGGTTTGCCGGGTGACGGGACACAGCTCCAAGGACTGCCCAAAGAAGAAGACTTGCAACCTATGTGGACAGGCGGACCACCTTTACAAGGACTGCCCACAGCGGGAGAAATCCTGGGCAAGGGTTGCCGCGGTGACCCAGTATCGGGTAGTCACAGCTTCGTCGACCAAGGCAGCTACGACCAAGGCCACAGAGGCCAAGGACAAGGCGGCCAAGAACCCGGCGACCGTGGCTCCAGCCGATGCCCCAGCAGCCACGGAGTCCAGGAAAAAGGGTAAGAAAACTGTTGCCCCCTCCCTGGTCCCCCCCCCTGCCACCCCTGTCCAAACCCCTCCCCCCCCGGCCAACCCTACTGAGGATTCCACTACCTCCACCTCATTTCCCTACTCCTCAGTTGGTCTCCTCACCCCCCCCCCAAAGCCCACTCTCCCTCCCCAGACCATGAGAGCAGAGGACCTCAGCACTCTTGCACTTTTCACCGAGGAGGATTTTCCAGCTCTTGTCTCCTCAGGTACAGGCCAAAGGAAAAGGAAGGTGGAAGATAGTCCTGTCGCAGAACCTTCCAAGCTGTTCATTGTGGATCCCAATCCACCCCAGGAAGAGGAGGATGGCCTCCTCCCAGAACCGGACGTGTTGGAGCAGATGGTGGAGTCCCTTGTGGCCGAAGAAGAAATGGAGGAGTCGGAAGCCACTGAGGCACCATCCCTGCTCGATCAGCTAGAAGAAGAGGGTCTGCTGGAGATACCCTTACCAGCAGGTGCCAAAGAGGAAGAACCGCCCGACCGGAGTGGTAACTAAGGCACACCGCCTGCGCTAACTTTCTCTTTCCTCCAATGACTGCTAACATTAACACCTTTTCCATTAATGTTAGGAGCATCAGAGACAAGTTCCGACGTCAGACAATTTTTGCGTTCCTTAACACTCAGTCTAGTGATGTATTTTTCCTGCAGGAATGCTCCCTTCCCTCCTCTAGGTCCTTCAACCATCTGGCCAGGGAGTGGACCCATGGCCCATCCTACTGGTCCGGCGGAGGCGACTGTAGGTCCGCGGGGGTCGCCGTGCTGATCAGGGGAAGCGCCTTCACATTGGACTCTGTTCAGGAAATCGTCTGCGGCAGGTTACTGCTCGTGGATGGCACCTGGGCGGGAGAACCTGTCAGGTTCATCAATGTGTACGCTTCTCCTGTGAAGAGCGATCGACTGGAGCTCCTCCAAGCCCTGCGCCCTCAGCTCGCTACTGCCAGGACGGTAGTGATGGCCGGGGATTTCAACTGCCCGATTGAGGAGGATGGACGCAGTTCTGGAACGGCTGCCAAGTTGGACGTCACATCCAAACTGCTCATTGAGATGGTGACCGAAGCCTCTCTTGTGGACGTTGTTGGCTCCATCGGACACGGATCCGTGAACTATTCATGGTGCCGATCCGATGGCTCGCTGCGTTCCAGGATTGACTTTGTGTTTACCTCTCGGGCGGTTGGGCGGAGTGGGCACTCGATGGTCCCCTGCTTCTTCTCTGACCACAGAGCCATTCACTTTCAAGGTGTGCTGGGCCATGGCTTCCCCATTGGCCCGGGCTCCTGGAAGCTGAACTGCTCTCTGCTGGAAAAGGGTGAGATTCTGGAGGAGCTTAGAGCTGCCTACTCCACGTGGCGGGCCTACAAGGCGGGCTTCCAGTCTGTTTCTGACTGGTGGGAATACGTTAAACTCGAGTTCCGTTTCTTCTTTCAGGCAAAGAGTCAACAACAGGCGGGTCTGAAGAGGAGGGACTTCAGGAGACTCCAGCGTGAGCTGCGTTCCCTGCAGGACCTTCTTCGATGCGGCTGGGACGTGAGAGAGGAGCTGGAGGAGACTAAGAGGAGCCTGAAAAGGCACTTCGAGGAGGAGTCCGAGCGAATTGTCTTCCGTTCCAAAGTGGAGAACCTGGAGAAGGGTGAGAAATGTAACTCGTTCTTTTTCAGGAAACTCCACGCCGGTCACACGCCCATGAATGAACTACGAGACGAGAGTGGCAGCATGCGACGCGGGAAAGAGAACGTGATGAAGGTCGTCAGCGACTTCTACAGCGAACTCTACGCCCGCAAGACTACTGACCCCGAGGCCGCCGATAAGTTCCTGTCAGGTATCACTAACCATCTTGACCCTGCAGACGCGGCGGCCATGGATGTTCCTCTGACGGTGGACGAGCTGCTCTCGGCCGCCAAATCCTTTAGTTCTGGCAGGACACCGGGCAGTGACGGCCTCCCAGCAGAGCTCTATGTAGCGCTGGGAGACCTAATCTGTCCGGACCTGTTAGGGCTGTATGAGGAGATGGTGGTGGAGGGCAGAATGCCTCCATCTCTGAGGGAAGGAATGGTCACGATCCTGTACAAGCGTAAAGGAGAGAGGTGCGACCTGAAGAATTGGCGTCCCATCACCCTTCTGAACGTCGACTACAAGATCCTGGCCAAGACGATGGCAACGAGATTGAAGACTGTTATCGGACGGATCATCCACCCGGATCAGACCTGCGGCATCCCCGGACGTCGCACCGCAGACAGCCTGGCTCTCATGCGGGACACGGTCGAGTACATCAAAGCCCGCCGGGTGCACGCAGCCCTGATCTCGTTGGATCAGGAAAAGGCCTTCGACCGTGTTTCCCATGAGTTCCTGGGCAAAGCTCTGCACAGGTTAGGTTTGGGTAACATGTTTTGCTTGTATGTCCAACTAATGTATTTTGATATTCACAGCTCGGTGTTGGTAAACGGCTGGAAGACTGACCCCTTCCCGGTCCTCTCAGGGGTCAGACAAGGCTGTCCTCTGTCACCTCTTCTTTTTGTTTGTGTTATAGAACTCTTTGCAGAGGCTATCCGGCGGAATGGAGAGATCAGAGGGATCACCGCACCAGGACCAGAACGCTTCGAGGTCAAGTGCTCGCTCTACATGGACGACGTGACCGTCTTCTGCGCGGACCGGCGCTCAGTCGACACCCTCGTCCAGACCTGTGAGACCTTCGGACGGGCTTCGGGAGCCAAAGTCAACTGCGGGAAGTCGGAAGCCATGCTCTTCGGGGACTGGCAGCCGGCCTCTTCCGCCCCCTTCCCCTTCAGCATCCAGCCGGATTTCATCAAGGTTCTTGGAGTCTGGTTCGGGAAGGAAGGAGCAGCCCTCAAGTCCTGGGAGGAACGCTTGACCAAGATCACCCAACGGATCGGTCTGTGGAGCCTCAGACGCCTCACCTGTGAGGGCAAAGCACTGGTCCTGCGTAACGAGGTACTGCCCGTGCTGCAGTACACGGCCCAGGCCTGGCCCCCCCTTGCCACCGTGTGCAGGGCCATTACCAGGACGGTGTTTCGTTTTGTCTGGGGATCCAAGATGGACAGAGTAAAGCGGAGCATCATGTACAAGGATCCTCGCAAGGGTGGGAAGGGCGTACCCGATATCCCCACCCTCCTGCGATCCTCCTTCGTATGTGACTGCGTTCGCCGAACTCTGCGAGTCAAGAGAGGTTCCGCGGGTGGGTCCATGTCTCGCTTCTTCCTGCTCCCCCTTTGGAGACGGTTAGGCTGGGACAAGTGGGACAGCTCCTTCCCCTACAACTGGACGGCGCCATGGTTCTACGGAGACGTGGTTCGGTTTGTGAGGGAACACCAACTGGAGGGACTCAAGCCTGATTTGTGGAAGCCAAAGACTATCCACAAACTCATCAGAGCCAAGGACGAAATGGAGAACATTCCAGGACTTCATCACGACACACTGGAGACTGTTTGGACAAACGTGTCATCGGCTGGATTGACCAACGGGCACAAGGACTTGTCATGGATGGCGATACAGGGCGGACTGCCCGTCCGGTCATTCATGCACGCCCGGAACCTGTGCAAAACCCGGTACTGCCCAAGGTGCCCCTTCGTGGAGGAAACATCGCTGCACGCCTTTTGGGACTGCCGTTTCGCACAGCGCCTGTTGGTTGCCCTGGAGGATGACCTGAGGAACTCCGTCCCCAGAGGGAGCCTATCGTACCATTCCGTACTTTATGGACTCTTCCCTGGGACTCACACCGTTGGAGCCATCCAGGAGGCTTGGCGCCTTATGAACTGCTTTAAGGACGCTATTTGGGTCGCCAGGAACCGGCTCATCTTGAAGAGGGAGAGGATGTCTATCCAGGATTGCCGCAGGCTGATTCACAGCCTGCTCAGAGACTATTCCATCATGGACAGTCCGGACGACAGCGCCGAGGAGGAGGTTTAGACCTCTTCCATGCCCCCTCCCTCCTTTTCCCGTTATGTGCGTCTTTCAATAAAGCTTCGGGCCTGTGATTTCCCCACCCTATCCCCCTTTTCCCCTACCCCCATCCCCCAATCGCCGGTTCGTCGTTATTTATTGTCTAACTTTTTCTTTCAGCTTGAGTGTTATGGATAAGCATAGGAGCGTGATGTATAGTTTAGTGCGTCGTACTCTATGGCTATGTAAGAAGGATTGTATATTTCTGTGTGTACGGGGCTGCGGCACTGTACACGGTTTGTTACCTTTTTGTGAGTAGTGCATGATAATAAAGATGCTGTTAAATCAAAAAAAAAAATCTGTTCTTATCAGTTTAATATCTGATACGTCCCCTATCTGGGGACCATATATTAAATGGATTTTTAGAACAGGGAGATGGAAAAAGAGCTTGCTCTGTCCACTCCACGCATTGACCTGGTATTGCAGTACCTCCAGGAACGGTGCACCCCTTCTTAACCCAGTTTCCAAAAGCAGAACTCAATTCACCTGATTCATATTAGCCCGATTTAATGAATTGGAAGAAAGCATACGTCTTCATATGCACCTCAATTTGGCCCATTCACTTTTCACACTTCCTCCTTTTGTTTTTTATCTTTCACACTTTTGACTTTCTTTATTCATCCAAATAGCAAACTCATCACCACTCAACCTGACCAACTCGGCTATGTCCCCGTGCTGCAGTTCTCTGTCTTATCTAGATCATTTGCAATTGAATGGAATAGATCCCTTTTGGACAAAGTGGATTCACCTGCTGCTGCAGTGACCACAGGTGTGATAACATCTAGAATTGGCATCTGGTGCGATCTCTCCGCTTCCACTCCAAAGAAAGTTACCTGTTTATTCCTATCATGCATTGGTTTTTGGGGTTTTCTTTGAGTAATGATGATCTCTTTAGTAGTCTGTTGGCGCCCTCTCCTGGAGGAATAGTTTGCTTGCTCTTGGACATTCTAAAAGAGAGGTCATGATAGACATTGAGCTTCTGAGCTCAATTGGGGACAGTCATGGGTGATGAATGTTTGCAACCTACTGCGAAGCCTCATACCGCAATATAAGGAACGTCAAATACTAAGAAAGGGCGGCCTATGAAAGAATTACTACTTTCAATAAGTACACTTAAACGGCTAATTGGGAATAGAAAAACTGTAAAAAGCCCTCTGAGAAAGCCCCCCTCTAACCTTTGATAGTAAGCTTTTCTGTAGTCTGCCTGTTGATGTATTTTCCGTTTGAACTGTGCACAACATGAAGAGACGGAACACTGGCGGCTTGTCACAATGCCCCCCGATGACATCACAATAGCGCTGCTGCCTAGAAAACAAGCTGCGCAGAAGAAGTTGTTCTTTGGGTGGGAGGGTGGGCTAGTGGAAGGAGGGGGCAATCTCTTTTTTTCCCGGGTGGTAGGGGGATGACAGGAGAAGGGAAGCGGGTGGTGAGAAAGGTACAGAGGGCAGGGTTTGGGGGCTGGGAAGGAAAGGGAAAAGATTAGGGTTTGGGGATGATGAAAGGGCTTTCTACGGGTAAGGATGGCAAAGGGTGGCAGTGACGGAAAGTCAGGCAACCTGTCCTGTCCGTCTTTTTGTATCGTGAATTGGAAAGACTGCAAGGGGGAGGGGAGTTGCTTGCGCCCTAAAGGAGGAGTTATTCAGATTCATTGCAGTGGGCGGCGGCTGCAAAACGCACCATTCTTCTTGTTTTGGCTCTGCAAAGCAGCCTTTTCAAGGGTTGGCTTGGGTGACAAAATGTCTTGTGTAGGCGTGGGTTTGTCTCCCTCTCGCTCTCTCTCCCTAAGATGTGTCCGGCATAGGCCAGGGTGCCACTCGAGGCCCAAACCAATTCTGGTTATCGCTTCTCGGCCTTTTGGCTAAGATCAAGTGTAGTATCTGTTCTTATCAGAACAAACTGAGCTAGCTACACTTGACGAGATACGATCAGGGAGACGAGCTCCGAAGCCCAGCCGAGACCGGAAGAGGGAGATCGGACGGAAGAAGAGCTTGGCAGAAAGAAGCAAGAAGACGAAGGCTCGGAGAAGACTTGGGGAGACCAGAGGAACTTCGAGGAGGAACACAGCGGGAGAAGACACCCGGAGAAGAATCCAAGATCCAGCTCCGGGAACTCAAGCAGGAACCAGCCATGGCAAGCAAGCCAGAGAAGGCAGCCAAGAAGGCTCAGGACCCAGGGACCTCCAGGAAGGCTCATCCAGAGGCTTCTTCGGCCCAAGAGGCCCCTACCTCCGACGCCAGCCAGCCGGAGGGAGCCCGGACGCCGCCTGAAAAGGCTCCAACCCTGGAGCCTTGGATGCGGCAGACGGTCGCCCTGAAGCTAAAGGCGGTGGATGGTAGGTTGCCGGACATGTCCAGCGACGTGTTCTGCAAGAAGATGATTCTGGATCAGGGCTTCTCCAGGGCGGAAACCCTGAGTGTCCAGACCTTCATGACTGGCATTTTTCTGGTAACCTTTGCCACGGTGAATGCCTGCAGGAGATACTGGGAGGCGATGAACGCAGCGATGCCGGACTCCCCTTTTCATTCTTTTTTAGGATCCTGTCCTATACAGAGGGATGAGAAGAGGATCACGGTCTCCATGCGGAACCCGCACACCCCAGGAAGAGACATCTCCACGTTCCTGGGACGTCTCTGCACAGTGGTGAGGGAGCCATCCCACATCCTTAACGGCAACGGATTCTGGACGGGTAAGTGGTCAGTAACCGTTCGACTCTACAGGGAACCAGCATCCGAGGATGGTCTCCAGCACCTGCCCCCGACATTCTCTCTGGGAAACTCCTTTGGTCTCATCTACTACCCGGACATGCCACACAACTGCAGGAAATGTGGAGGGAAAGGGCATTCGATGAAGACCTGCAAGGAGGACGCCTGCAGGGTTTGCCGGGTGACGGGACACAGCTCCAAGGACTGCCCAAAGAAGAAGACTTGCAACCTATGTGGACAGGCGGACCACCTTTACAAGGACTGCCCACAGCGGGAGAAATCCTGGGCAAGGGTTGCCGCGGTGACCCAGTATCGGGTAGTCACAGCTTCGTCGACCAAGGCAGCTACGACCAAGGCCACAGAGGCCAAGGACAAGGCGGCCAAGAACCCGGCGACCGTGGCTCCAGCCGATGCCCCAGCAGCCACGGAGTCCAGGAAAAAGGGTAAGAAAACTGTTGCCCCCTCCCTGGTCCCCCCCCCTGCCACCCCTGTCCAAACCCCTCCCCCCCCGGCCAACCCTACTGAGGATTCCACTACCTCCACCTCATTTCCCTACTCCTCAGTTGGTCTCCTCACCCCCCCCCCAAAGCCCACTCTCCCTCCCCAGACCATGAGAGCAGAGGACCTCAGCACTCTTGCACTTTTCACCGAGGAGGATTTTCCAGCTCTTGTCTCCTCAGGTACAGGCCAAAGGAAAAGGAAGGTGGAAGATAGTCCTGTCGCAGAACCTTCCAAGCTGTTCATTGTGGATCCCAATCCACCCCAGGAAGAGGAGGATGGCCTCCTCCCAGAACCGGACGTGTTGGAGCAGATGGTGGAGTCCCTTGTGGCCGAAGAAGAAATGGAGGAGTCGGAAGCCACTGAGGCACCATCCCTGCTCGATCAGCTAGAAGAAGAGGGTCTGCTGGAGATACCCTTACCAGCAGGTGCCAAAGAGGAAGAACCGCCCGACCGGAGTGGTAACTAAGGCACACCGCCTGCGCTAACTTTCTCTTTCCTCCAATGACTGCTAACATTAACACCTTTTCCATTAATGTTAGGAGCATCAGAGACAAGTTCCGACGTCAGACAATTTTTGCGTTCCTTAACACTCAGTCTAGTGATGTATTTTTCCTGCAGGAATGCTCCCTTCCCTCCTCTAGGTCCTTCAACCATCTGGCCAGGGAGTGGACCCATGGCCCATCCTACTGGTCCGGCGGAGGTGACTGTAGGTCCGCGGGGGTCGCCGTGCTGATCAGGGGAAGCGCCTTCACATTGGACTCTGTTCAGGAAATCGTCTGCGGCAGGTTACTGCTCGTGGATGGCACCTGGGCGGGAGAACCTGTCAGGTTCATCAATGTGTACGCTTCTCCTGTGAAGAGCGATCGACTGGAGCTCCTCCAAGCCCTGCGCCCTCAGCTCGCTACTGCCAGGACGGTAGTGATGGCCGGGGATTTCAACTGCCCGATTGAGGAGGATGGACGCAGTTCTGGAACGGCTGCCAAGTTGGACGTCACATCCAAACTGCTCATTGAGATGGTGACCGAAGCCTCTCTTGTGGACGTTGTTGGCTCCATCGGACACGGATCCGTGAACTATTCATGGTGCCGATCCGATGGCTCGCTGCGTTCCAGGATTGACTTTGTGTTTACCTCTCGGGCGGTTGGGCGGAGTGGGCACTCGATGGTCCCCTGCTTCTTCTCTGACCACAGAGCCATTCACTTTCAAGGTGTGCTGGGCCATGGCTTCCCCATTGGCCCGGGCTCCTGGAAGCTGAACTGCTCTCTGCTGGAAAAGGGTGAGATTCTGGAGGAGCTTAGAGCTGCCTACTCCACGTGGCGGGCCTACAAGGCGGGCTTCCAGTCTGTTTCTGACTGGTGGGAATACGTTAAACTCGAGTTCCGTTTCTTCTTTCAGGCAAAGAGTCAACAACAGGCGGGTCTGAAGAGGAGGGACTTCAGGAGACTCCAGCGTGAGCTGCGTTCCCTGCAGGACCTTCTTCGATGCGGCTGGGACGTGAGAGAGGAGCTGGAGGAGACTAAGAGGAGCCTGAAAAGGCACTTCGAGGAGGAGTCCGAGCGAATTGTCTTCCGTTCCAAAGTGGAGAACCTGGAGAAGGGTGAGAAATGTAACTCGTTCTTTTTCAGGAAACTCCACGCCGGTCACACGCCCATGAATGAACTACGAGACGAGAGTGGCAGCATGCGACGCGGGAAAGAGAACGTGATGAAGGTCGTCAGCGACTTCTACAGCGAACTCTACGCCCGCAAGACTACTGACCCCGAGGCCGCCGATAAGTTCCTGTCAGGTATCACTAACCATCTTGACCCTGCAGACGCGGCGGCCATGGATGTTCCTCTGACGGTGGACGAGCTGCTCTCGGCCGCCAAATCCTTTAGTTCTGGCAGGACACCGGGCAGTGACGGCCTCCCAGCAGAGCTCTATGTAGCGCTGGGAGACCTAATCTGTCCGGACCTGTTAGGGCTGTATGAGGAGATGGTGGTGGAGGGCAGAATGCCTCCATCTCTGAGGGAAGGAATGGTCACGATCCTGTACAAGCGTAAAGGAGAGAGGTGCGACCTGAAGAATTGGCGTCCCATCACCCTTCTGAACGTCGACTACAAGATCCTGGCCAAGACGATGGCAACGAGATTGAAGACTGTTATCGGACGGATCATCCACCCGGATCAGACCTGCGGCATCCCCGGACGTCGCACCGCAGACAGCCTGGCTCTCATGCGGGACACGGTCGAGTACATCAAAGCCCGCCGGGTGCACGCAGCCCTGATCTCGTTGGATCAGGAAAAGGCCTTCGACCGTGTTTCCCATGAGTTCCTGGGCAAAGCTCTGCACAGGTTAGGTTTGGGTAACATGTTTTGCTTGTATGTCCAACTAATGTATTTTGATATTCACAGCTCGGTGTTGGTAAACGGCTGGAAGACTGACCCCTTCCCGGTCCTCTCAGGGGTCAGACAAGGCTGTCCTCTGTCACCTCTTCTTTTTGTTTGTGTTATAGAACTCTTTGCAGAGGCTATCCGGCGGAATGGAGAGATCAGAGGGATCACCGCACCAGGACCAGAACGCTTCGAGGTCAAGTGCTCGCTCTACATGGACGACGTGACCGTCTTCTGCGCGGACCGGCGCTCAGTCGACACCCTCGTCCAGACCTGTGAGACCTTCGGACGGGCTTCGGGAGCCAAAGTCAACTGCGGGAAGTCGGAAGCCATGCTCTTCGGGGACTGGCAGCCGGCCTCTTCCGCCCCCTTCCCCTTCAGCATCCAGCCGGATTTCATCAAGGTTCTTGGAGTCTGGTTCGGGAAGGAAGGAGCAGCCCTCAAGTCCTGGGAGGAACGCTTGACCAAGATCACCCAACGGATCGGTCTGTGGAGCCTCAGACGCCTCACCTGTGAGGGCAAAGCACTGGTCCTGCGTAACGAGGTACTGCCCGTGCTGCAGTACACGGCCCAGGCCTGGCCCCCCCTTGCCACCGTGTGCAGGGCCATTACCAGGACGGTGTTTCGTTTTGTCTGGGGATCCAAGATGGACAGAGTAAAGCGGAGCATCATGTACAAGGATCCTCGCAAGGGTGGGAAGGGCGTACCCGATATCCCCACCCTCCTGCGATCCTCCTTCGTATGTGACTGCGTTCGCCGAACTCTGCGAGTCAAGAGAGGTTCCGCGGGTGGGTCCATGTCTCGCTTCTTCCTGCTCCCCCTTTGGAGACGGTTAGGCTGGGACAAGTGGGACAGCTCCTTCCCCTACAACTGGACGGCGCCATGGTTCTACGGAGACGTGGTTCGGTTTGTGAGGGAACACCAACTGGAGGGACTCAAGCCTGATTTGTGGAAGCCAAAGACTATCCACAAACTCATCAGAGCCAAGGACGAAATGGAGAACATTCCAGGACTTCATCACGACACACTGGAGACTGTTTGGACAAACGTGTCATCGGCTGGATTGACCAACGGGCACAAGGACTTGTCATGGATGGCGATACAGGGCGGACTGCCCGTCCGGTCATTCATGCACGCCCGGAACCTGTGCAAAACCCGGTACTGCCCAAGGTGCCCCTTCGTGGAGGAAACATCGCTGCACGCCTTTTGGGACTGCCGTTTCGCACAGCGCCTGTTGGTTGCCCTGGAGGATGACCTGAGGAACTCCGTCCCCAGAGGGAGCCTATCGTACCATTCCGTACTTTATGGACTCTTCCCTGGGACTCACACCGTTGGAGCCATCCAGGAGGCTTGGCGCCTTATGAACTGCTTTAAGGACGCTATTTGGGTCGCCAGGAACCGGCTCATCTTGAAGAGGGAGAGGATGTCTATCCAGGATTGCCGCAGGCTGATCCACAGCCTGCTCAGAGACTATTCCATCATGGACAGTCCGGACGACAGCGCCGAGGAGGAGGTTTAGACCTCTTCCATGCCCCCTCCCTCCTTTTCCCGTTATGTGCGTCTTTCAATAAAGCTTCGGGCCTGTGATTTCCCCACCCTATCCCCCTTTTCCCCTACCCCCATCCCCCAATCGCCGGTTCGTCGTTATTTATTGTCTAACTTTTTCTTTCAGCTTGAGTGTTATGGATAAGCATAGGAGCGTGATGTATAGTTTAGTGCGTCGTACTCTATGGCTATGTAAGAAGGATTGTATATTTCTGTGTGTACGGGGCTGCGGCACTGTACACGGTTTGTTACCTTTTTGTGAGTAGTGCATGATAATAAAGATGCTGTTAAATCAAAAAAAAAAATCTGTTCTTATCAGTTTAATATCTGATACGTCCCCTATCTGGGGACCATATATTAAATGGATTTTTAGAACAGGGAGATGGAAAAAGAGCTTGCTCTGTCCACTCCACGCATTGACCTGGTATTGCAGTACCTCCAGGAACGGTGCACCCCTTCTTAACCCAGTTTCCAAAAGCAGAACTCAATTCACCTGATTCATATTAGCCCGATTTAATGAATTGGAAGAAAGCATACGTCTTCATATGCACCTCAATTTGGCCCATTCACTTTTCACACTTCCTCCTTTTGTTTTTTATCTTTCACACTTTTGACTTTCTTTATTCATCCAAATAGCAAACTCATCACCACTCAACCTGACCAACTCGGCTATGTCCCCGTGCTGCAGTTCTCTGTCTTATCTAGATCATTTGCAATTGAATGGAATAGATCCCTTTTGGACAAAGTGGATTCACCTGCTGCTGCAGTGACCACAGGTGTGATAACATCTAGAATTGGCATCTGGTGCGATCTCTCCGCTTCCACTCCAAAGAAAGTTACCTGTTTATTCCTATCATGCATTGGTTTTTGGGGTTTTCTTTGAGTAATGATGATCTCTTTAGTAGTCTGTTGGCGCCCTCTCCTGGAGGAATAGTTTGCTTGCTCTTGGACATTCTAAAAGAGAGGTCATGATAGACATTGAGCTTCTGAGCTCAATTGGGGACAGTCATGGGTGATGAATGTTTGCAACCTACTGCGAAGCCTCATACCGCAATATAAGGAACGTCAAATACTAAGAAAGGGCGGCCTATGAAAGAATTACTACTTTCAATAAGTACACTTAAACGGCTAATTGGGAATAGAAAAACTGTAAAAAGCCCTCTGAGAAAGCCCCCCTCTAACCTTTGATAGTAAGCTTTTCTGTAGTCTGCCTGTTGATGTATTTTCCGTTTGAACTGTGCACAACATGAAGAGACGGAACACTGGCGGCTTGTCACAATGCCCCCCGATGACATCACAATAGCGCTGCTGCCTAGAAAACAAGCTGCGCAGAAGAAGTTGTTCTTTGGGTGGGAGGGTGGGCTAGTGGAAGGAGGGGGCAATCTCTTTTTTTCCCGGGTGGTAGGGGGATGACAGGAGAAGGGAAGCGGGTGGTGAGAAAGGTACAGAGGGCAGGGTTTGGGGGCTGGGAAGGAAAGGGAAAAGATTAGGGTTTGGGGATGATGAAAGGGCTTTCTACGGGTAAGGATGGCAAAGGGTGGCAGTGACGGAAAGTCAGGCAACCTGTCCTGTCCGTCTTTTTGTATCGTGAATTGGAAAGACTGCAAGGGGGAGGGGAGTTGCTTGCGCCCTAAAGGAGGAGTTATTCAGATTCATTGCAGTGGGCGGCGGCTGCAAAACGCACCATTCTTCTTGTTTTGGCTCTGCAAAGCAGCCTTTTCAAGGGTTGGCTTGGGTGACAAAATGTCTTGTGTAGGCGTGGGTTTGTCTCCCTCTCGCTCTCTCTCCCTAAGATGTGTCCGGCATAGGCCAGGGTGCCACTCGAGGCCCAAACCAATTCTGGTTATCGCTTCTCGGCCTTTTGGCTAAGATCAAGTGTAGTATCTGTTCTTATCAGTTTAATATCTGATACGTCCCCTATCTGGGGACCATATATTAAATGGATTTTTAGAACAGGGAGATGGAAAAAGAGCTTGCTCTGTCCACTCCACGCATTGACCTGGTATTGCAGTACCTCCAGGAACGGTGCACCCCTTCTTAACCCAGTTTCCAAAAGCAGAACTCAATTCACCTGATTCATATTAGCCCGATTTAATGAATTGGAAGAAAGCATACGTCTTCATATGCACCTCAATTTGGCCCATTCACTTTTCACACTTCCTCCTTTTGTTTTTTATCTTTCACACTTTTGACTTTCTTTATTCATCCAAATAGCAAACTCATCACCACTCAACCTGACCAACTCGGCTATGTCCCCGTGCTGCAGTTCTCTGTCTTATCTAGATCATTTGCAATTGAATGGAATAGATCCCTTTTGGACAAAGTGGATTCACCTGCTGCTGCAGTGACCACAGGTGTGATAACATCTAGAATTGGCATCTGGTGCGATCTCTCCGCTTCCACTCCAAAGAAAGTTACCTGTTTATTCCTATCATGCATTGGTTTTTGGGGTTTTCTTTGAGTAATGATGATCTCTTTAGTAGTCTGTTGGCGCCCTCTCCTGGAGGAATAGTTTGCTTGCTCTTGGACATTCTAAAAGAGGTCATGATAGACATTGAGCTTCTGAGCTCAATTGGGGACAGTCATGGGTGATGAATGTTTGCAACCTACTGCGAAGCCTCATACCGCAATATAAGGAACGTCAAATACTAAGAAAGGGCGGCCTATGAAAGAATTACTACTTTCAATAAGTACACTTAAACGGCTAATTGGGAATAGAAAAACTGTAAAAAGCCCTCTGAGAAAGCCCCCCTCTAACCTTTGATAGTAAGCTTTTCTGTAGTCTGCCTGTTGATGTATTTTCCGTTTGAACTGTGCACAACATGAAGAGACGGAACACTGGCGGCTTGTCACAATGCCCCCCGATGACATCACAATAGCGCTGCTGCCTAGAAAACAAGCTGCGCAGAAGAAGTTGTTCTTTGGGTGGGAGGGTGGGCTAGTGGAAGGAGGGGGCAATCTCTTTTTTTCCCGGGTGGTAGGGGGATGACAGGAGAAGGGAAGCGGGTGGTGAGAAAGGTACAGAGGGCAGGGTTTGGGGGCTGGGAAGGAAAGGGAAAAGATTAGGGTTTGGGGATGATGAAAGGGCTTTCTACGGGTAAGGATGGCAAAGGGTGGCAGTGACGGAAAGTCAGGCAACCTGTCCTGTCCGTCTTTTTGTATCGTGAATTGGAAAGACTGCAAGGGGGAGGGGAGTTGCTTGCGCCCTAAAGGAGGAGTTATTCAGATTCATTGCAGTGGGCGGCGGCTGCAAAACGCACCATTCTTCTTGTTTTGGCTCTGCAAAGCAGCCTTTTCAAGGGTTGGCTTGGGTGACAAAATGTCTTGTGTAGGCGTGGGTTTGTCTCCCTCTCGCTCTCTCTCCCTAAGATGTGTCCGGCATAGGCCAGGGTGCCACTCGAGGCCCAAACCAATTCTGGTTATCGCTTCTCGGCCTTTTGGCTAAGATCAAGTGTAGTATCTGTTCTTATCAGTTTAATATCTGATACGTCCCCTATCTGGGGACCATATATTAAATGGATTTTTAGAACAGGGAGATGGAAAAAGAGCTTGCTCTGTCCACTCCACGCATTGACCTGGTATTGCAGTACCTCCAGGAACGGTGCACCCCTTCTTAACCCAGTTTCCAAAAGCAGAACTCAATTCACCTGATTCATATTAGCCCGATTTAATGAATTGGAAGAAAGCATACGTCTTCATATGCACCTCAATTTGGCCCATTCACTTTTCACACTTCCTCCTTTTGTTTTTTATCTTTCACACTTTTGACTTTCTTTATTCATCCAAATAGCAAACTCATCACCACTCAACCTGACCAACTCGGCTATGTCCCCGTGCTGCAGTTCTCTGTCTTATCTAGATCATTTGCAATTGAATGGAATAGATCCCTTTTGGACAAAGTGGATTCACCTGCTGCTGCAGTGACCACAGGTGTGATAACATCTAGAATTGGCATCTGGTGCGATCTCTCCGCTTCCACTCCAAAGAAAGTTACCTGTTTATTCCTATCATGCATTGGTTTTTGGGGTTTTCTTTGAGTAATGATGATCTCTTTAGTAGTCTGTTGGCGCCCTCTCCTGGAGGAATAGTTTGCTTGCTCTTGGACATTCTAAAAGAGAGGTCATGATAGACATTGAGCTTCTGAGCTCAATTGGGGACAGTCATGGGTGATGAATGTTTGCAACCTACTGCGAAGCCTCATACCGCAATATAAGGAACGTCAAATACTAAGAAAGGGCGGCCTATGAAAGAATTACTACTTTCAATAAGTACACTTAAACGGCTAATTGGGAATAGAAAAACTGTAAAAAGCCCTCTGAGAAAGCCCCCCTCTAACCTTTGATAGTAAGCTTTTCTGTAGTCTGCCTGTTGATGTATTTTCCGTTTGAACTGTGCACAACATGAAGAGACGGAACACTGGCGGCTTGTCACAATGCCCCCCGATGACATCACAATAGCGCTGCTGCGCCTAGAAAACAAGCTGCGCAGAAGAAGTTGTTCTTTGGGTGGGAGGGTGGGCTAGTGGAAGGAGGGGGCAATCTCTTTTTTTCCCGGGTGGTAGGGGGATGACAGGAGAAGGGAAGCGGGTGGTGAGAAAGGTACAGAGGGCAGGGTTTGGGGGCTGGGAAGGAAAGGGAAAAGATTAGGGTTTGGGGATGATGAAAGGGCTTTCTACGGGTAAGGATGGCAAAGGGTGGCAGTGACGGAAAGTCAGGCAACCTGTCCTGTCCGTCTTTTTGTATCGTGAATTGGAAAGACTGCAAGGGGGAGGGGAGTTGCTTGCGCCCTAAAGGAGGAGTTATTCAGATTCATTGCAGTGGGCGGCGGCTGCAAAACGCACCATTCTTCTTGTTTTGGCTCTGCAAAGCAGCCTTTTCAAGGGTTGGCTTGGGTGACAAAATGTCTTGTGTAGGCGTGGGTTTGTCTCCCTCTCGCTCTCTCTCCCTAAGATGTGTCCGGCATAGGCCAGGGTGCCACTCGAGGCCCAAACCAATTCTGGTTATCGCTTCTCGGCCTTTTGGCTAAGATCAAGTGTAGTATCTGTTCTTATCAGTTTAATATCTGATACGTCCCCTATCTGGGGACCATATATTAAATGGATTTTTAGAACAGGGAGATGGAAAAAGAGCTTGCTCTGTCCACTCCACGCATTGACCTGGTATTGCAGTACCTCCAGGAACGGTGCACCCCTTCTTAACCCAGTTTCCAAAAGCAGAACTCAATTCACCTGATTCATATTAGCCCGATTTAATGAATTGGAAGAAAGCATACGTCTTCATATGCACCTCAATTTGGCCCATTCACTTTTCACACTTCCTCCTTTTGTTTTTTATCTTTCACACTTTTGACTTTCTTTATTCATCCAAATAGCAAACTCATCACCACTCAACCTGACCAACTCGGCTATGTCCCCGTGCTGCAGTTCTCTGTCTTATCTAGATCATTTGCAATTGAATGGAATAGATCCCTTTTGGACAAAGTGGATTCACCTGCTGCTGCAGTGACCACAGGTGTGATAACATCTAGAATTGGCATCTGGTGCGATCTCTCCGCTTCCACTCCAAAGAAAGTTACCTGTTTATTCCTATCATGCATTGGTTTTTGGGGTTTTCTTTGAGTAATGATGATCTCTTTAGTAGTCTGTTGGCGCCCTCTCCTGGAGGAATAGTTTGCTTGCTCTTGGACATTCTAAAAGAGAGGTCATGATAGACATTGAGCTTCTGAGCTCAATTGGGGACAGTCATGGGTGATGAATGTTTGCAACCTACTGCGAAGCCTCATACCGCAATATAAGGAACGTCAAATACTAAGAAAGGGCGGCCTATGAAAGAATTACTACTTTCAATAAGTACACTTAAACGGCTAATTGGGAATAGAAAAACTGTAAAAAGCCCTCTGAGAAAGCCCCCCTCTAACCTTTGATAGTAAGCTTTTCTGTAGTCTGCCTGTTGATGTATTTTCCGTTTGAACTGTGCACAACATGAAGAGACGGAACACTGGCGGCTTGTCACAATGCCCCCCGATGACATCACAATAGCGCTGCTGCCTAGAAAACAAGCTGCGCAGAAGAAGTTGTTCTTTGGGTGGGAGGGTGGGCTAGTGGAAGGAGGGGGCAATCTCTTTTTTTCCCGGGTGGTAGGGGGATGACAGGAGAAGGGAAGCGGGTGGTGAGAAAGGTACAGAGGGCAGGGTTTGGGGGCTGGGAAGGAAAGGGAAAAGATTAGGGTTTGGGGATGATGAAAGGGCTTTCTACGGGTAAGGATGGCAAAGGGTGGCAGTGACGGAAAGTCAGGCAACCTGTCCTGTCCGTCTTTTTGTATCGTGAATTGGAAAGACTGCAAGGGGGAGGGGAGTTGCTTGCGCCCTAAAGGAGGAGTTATTCAGATTCATTGCAGTGGGCGGCGGCTGCAAAACGCACCATTCTTCTTGTTTTGGCTCTGCAAAGCAGCCTTTTCAAGGGTTGGCTTGGGTGACAAAATGTCTTGTGTAGGCGTGGGTTTGTCTCCCTCTCGCTCTCTCTCCCTAAGATGTGTCCGGCATAGGCCAGGGTGCCACTCGAGGCCCAAACCAATTCTGGTTATCGCTTCTCGGCCTTTTGGCTAAGATCAAGTGTAGTATCTGTTCTTATCAGTTTAATATCTGATACGTCCCCTATCTGGGGACCATATATTAAATGGATTTTTAGAACAGGGAGATGGAAAAAGAGCTTGCTCTGTCCACTCCACGCATTGACCTGGTATTGCAGTACCTCCAGGAACGGTGCACCCCTTCTTAACCCAGTTTCCAAAAGCAGAACTCAATTCACCTGATTCATATTAGCCCGATTTAATGAATTGGAAGAAAGCATACGTCTTCATATGCACCTCAATTTGGCCCATTCACTTTTCACACTTCCTCCTTTTGTTTTTTATCTTTCACACTTTTGACTTTCTTTATTCATCCAAATAGCAAACTCATCACCACTCAACCTGACCAACTCGGCTATGTCCCCGTGCTGCAGTTCTCTGTCTTATCTAGATCATTTGCAATTGAATGGAATAGATCCCTTTTGGACAAAGTGGATTCACCTGCTGCTGCAGTGACCACAGGTGTGATAACATCTAGAATTGGCATCTGGTGCGATCTCTCCGCTTCCACTCCAAAGAAAGTTACCTGTTTATTCCTATCATGCATTGGTTTTTGGGGTTTTCTTTGAGTAATGATGATCTCTTTAGTAGTCTGTTGGCGCCCTCTCCTGGAGGAATAGTTTGCTTGCTCTTGGACATTCTAAAAGAGAGGTCATGATAGACATTGAGCTTCTGAGCTCAATTGGGGACAGTCATGGGTGATGAATGTTTGCAACCTACTGCGAAGCCTCATACCGCAATATAAGGAACGTCAAATACTAAGAAAGGGCGGCCTATGAAAGAATTACTACTTTCAATAAGTACACTTAAACGGCTAATTGGGAATAGAAAAACTGTAAAAAGCCCTCTGAGAAAGCCCCCCTCTAACCTTTGATAGTAAGCTTTTCTGTAGTCTGCCTGTTGATGTATTTTCCGTTTGAACTGTGCACAACATGAAGAGACGGAACACTGGCGGCTTGTCACAATGCCCCCCGATGACATCACAATAGCGCTGCTGCCTAGAAAACAAGCTGCGCAGAAGAAGTTGTTCTTTGGGTGGGAGGGTGGGCTAGTGGAAGGAGGGGGCAATCTCTTTTTTTCCCGGGTGGTAGGGGGATGACAGGAGAAGGGAAGCGGGTGGTGAGAAAGGTACAGAGGGCAGGGTTTGGGGGCTGGGAAGGAAAGGGAAAAGATTAGGGTTTGGGGATGATGAAAGGGCTTTCTACGGGTAAGGATGGCAAAGGGTGGCAGTGACGGAAAGTCAGGCAACCTGTCCTGTCCGTCTTTTTGTATCGTGAATTGGAAAGACTGCAAGGGGGAGGGGAGTTGCTTGCGCCCTAAAGGAGGAGTTATTCAGATTCATTGCAGTGGGCGGCGGCTGCAAAACGCACCATTCTTCTTGTTTTGGCTCTGCAAAGCAGCCTTTTCAAGGGTTGGCTTGGGTGACAAAATGTCTTGTGTAGGCGTGGGTTTGTCTCCCTCTCGCTCTCTCTCCCTAAGATGTGTCCGGCATAGGCCAGGGTGCCACTCGAGGCCCAAACCAATTCTGGTTATCGCTTCTCGGCCTTTTGGCTAAGATCAAGTGTAGTATCTGTTCTTATCAGTTTAATATCTGATACGTCCCCTATCTGGGGACCATATATTAAATGGATTTTTAGAACAGGGAGATGGAAAAAGAGCTTGCTCTGTCCACTCCACGCATTGACCTGGTATTGCAGTACCTCCAGGAACGGTGCACCCCTTCTTAACCCAGTTTCCAAAAGCAGAACTCAATTCACCTGATTCATATTAGCCCGATTTAATGAATTGGAAGAAAGCATACGTCTTCATATGCACCTCAATTTGGCCCATTCACTTTTCACACTTCCTCCTTTTGTTTTTTATCTTTCACACTTTTGACTTTCTTTATTCATCCAAATAGCAAACTCATCACCACTCAACCTGACCAACTCGGCTATGTCCCCGTGCTGCAGTTCTCTGTCTTATCTAGATCATTTGCAATTGAATGGAATAGATCCCTTTTGGACAAAGTGGATTCACCTGCTGCTGCAGTGACCACAGGTGTGATAACATCTAGAA